>NC_068449.1:41907318-41987318 GCF_023373465.1 Oncorhynchus keta | reverse complement strand
GCCTCTCGGAAAGAGGAAGCCCAACCTGAGGGAGCGCAACCTGTTACCTGTCTGGCTGTCCCAAGGGTAGGATTTGTGACTGGGGGCGCGGGTGGTATAAATACCCATGTTTCTCCATTGTGTTGTGTTTTCCCCCTCGCGAAACGAGAGAGAGGATGCTTCTTTATGATCTACGTCTGGAGTGTCAACACGTCCGTCTCGACTGTGTTTGTGTTCAGATCCCCCGTATGTCTTGTTCAGTGCACCCTTTTCCATATCCCGTTCTCCTTCGCTCTCCCTCTCTTATTCTCACTGTCCGTCTTTGTCGCTCTCGCCATTTCTCTCTCTCTCTCTCTCTTTCTCTTTTATACACAAACAAGCACCTTGGTTTCGCCTCTCCACTTGTCGTGTTGTTTGCATACATCTTGCAGCTGACGGGGGGGGGGCAGACTCAACGATTTCTAACTCTAGCCCTCTCTATGAGTGGTTGCTGTCTCCATTGTCTGGCCTGTCTGAAGTGTATTGTGAGCTAAACTGTTTTATTCAACTCAAATTGTCAGAGGTTAACTTACTCACTGTATACTTGAGGAGAAAATACGGAAACAATACAGCGACAGTGAGCTTTGAAAGGATTTTATCAACAACTTGTCTTGATTTTTTCTTTTTTGACAGCTCTGTTTCGATCCAGAGCCTCAGTAGATTTGTATACCCTAGTATTTTGTAGTCCTCAGCAGGGATTGTAACTTTGTGGTGTTCTGTGCCGTAACTGCCCAAATACACACTACAGTTGTGGTACTATCTCATCATAATGACAAAAACCTCTGATTTTAACCTAAACTTTTACCCTCCACTAAATAGAACCGCAGGACCTTGCCATCCAATTTTCATTGAGATAGCTAATTGGTCCCTCGGAAAGATGGGGCGCAACCTACCATGCTGACCCCCCTATATAGAAATATAATGGTTAAGAAAAAGTTCAGACTTCTCATCAACTTTGGAATTGCTAATTCCGCACCTGACCCTCTCGGTTTTGACACTTAACATTTCCAATAACCTTTTCCTCCCCATAGGTGAGAGAGCAGTACACAGGGGCGGCGATAGACAGTTCTGGAATTACATTTCCATAATGTTAGTCACCGACGCTAACAATGATTATGTTCTTGGGGGCCTATTGTTCCTCCAAAGTCATTTTATGGTTTACCTCTTTATGTACTGTCAGGAAATGGCCGTTTTGAGTGCGTTTGGTTTAGACAACACTACTGGGTTAAATGCGAAAGACACATCTCAGTTGAATGCATTCAGTTGTACAACTGACTAGGGATCCCCCTCTCCCTTACCTATATATAATCAGGTGGCAGCAATTCCCTGTTTGGAGTTGCCAGGAAGAGGCGTGGCTAGTTCTAGCACTCTCTTGGGCTGCATCCCAGACGTGTGCGTGCGTGCATATATGCGAGCCTGCGTGTGTGATGTTCTGCGTGCGCGCAGGATATTTGGAGTGTAAATGTCTTTGTCACTCCCTCCATAGTGATTTTTGAGGCCGCTGACTGAGAGAATTCCATTTTGTCCAGATTCAGTGCGATGCCAGTACCACCTGTGTGATGAAGAGTTTACACAAGGCCGCAGAGCTTATTGAAAAGCTGACACTTATTGATTTTCCTCTCTGTCTGCAGGTATGTCGTGTTGAGTCTTTCCACCTCTCTCTCTTCCCTCCTCTCTCTTTCTGTCTCTCTCTCTATCTCTCTCGCTCTCTCTCACACGCCCGCACACACACACGCACACATACACACAAACACCCTCTCCCTCTCTCTTTTCTCTCTCTCTCTACCTTTCTTCTCTCTTAGAAGACTCATCCTATCCACACTGCATATCTTTCAGTGCCGGTATGTGGCCATATAATATAACCGTGCACAACACTATAGCACCAGACAGCAATTGGCAACTATACCAGTTCCAGGAATGAGGTTAAATTCCTTTTCTTAAAAAAGAATATACATTTAAAAACATTTTTTTTTAAATACACGCGATACAAACATACACATACTTACAACAACTTAGATTTATCAGTGTAACATTTCTGGTGTTGATTCAGGTGTTAAATTATCTCTGTAAGTGTGAAATTAACACTCATTGGTGTAAACGGGAAAGGGGGATACCTAGTCAGTTGTACAACTGGATGCAATACAACCCCCAGTGTTGGTGTTAATAACCACTGTTGAGTGTGAGAGTCTGTTTTTTACGTTTAACTCTGTGGAGAGTAAAAACATCCCATCAAAACTATACCCCCATTATCATATTTCCCAGCGTGCTCTACTGCAGGTAGATTTTTGGGATTGTTTTCATTATCGGTGGTTTTGGATGTACATTTATTGATTAAGTAATATCATGCTACACAAAGATAAATTATCATGACAGAAGGCGAGACCCAGATGCAGATACAGGAGGCAGATTGTTGGAGTATTACAATGTTTAATAACCCAAAAGGGGTAGGCAAGAGAATGGTCGTGGACAGGCAAAAGGTCAAAACCAGATCAGAGGTCAGGAGGTACAGAGTGGTAGAAAGGCTTGTGGTTAAGGCAGGCAGAATGGTCAGGCAGGTGGGTACAGAGTTCAGGAGGTACAGAGTTGCGGGTGAATGAAAGATCAGATTGTTGGATATCTTAACTCTGGCTGGATTCCAATAGGATTTCCGCATTACTTTGCAAGCCAGCATAATGTGACTTACAGCCTGATGTGGCCTGTAAACAATGAGTTTCAGGCCACTGTATTAGGGTAAAACTAGGCCTCACAATAAGTCCTTATGAGATACAGTATGTCATGTCTGGTCATAAAGAGTTTCATTTTAATCATATTATTTACCTAGGAAGTCACTTGGTGAAGGCCTATGGTCATGTGAATTGAAGTTTGAGCATGTCTTCTGCCAGTTTGTAAATGCTTACATAAGAGCATGTGGGTCTTCTGAGTGGCGCAGCGGTCTAAGACACTGCATCTCAGTGCAAGAGGTGTCACTGCAGTCCCTGGTTCGAATCCAGGCTGCATCACATCCGGCCGGGATTGGGAGTCCCATAGGGCGGCGCACAATTGGCCCAGCGTCGTCCGGGTTTGGCCGTCATTGTATATAAGAATTTGCTCTTAACTGACTTGCCTAGTTAAATGAAGGTTAAAAAAAACGTGACAATAAATCGTTGTACATAATATCGAGATACAGACCTCTTCATGTAATGGTTAAAATAAAATACTATATGAGATATTATTGCATAACGCCATTGGTGCAAACTATATAGAAATATTATAAGCGGTGTTGTTGGATAACACTAGCAGTGTTGATTCCGTAACACTGACTAAAATGTAACAGCGTCAGCACTAAGCGTGGACCGATACACACTGGCCCAGGGGTAAACTTAACACTGTCGTTTCAACACAGGAGAATTTGCACCAGAATGCAGCTTAAGATCCAGCATTCTGCCCTCCAAACCTGAAAAGTACCAGGATACGAGTATCTATGGCTTTCCACACTCTAAAAGCTTTACTATCAAGGTCATTTTGACAATTCACTAATAGAAACCCGGGCAGGGAAAATGTTTTTATTGAAGCAAAACGGATCTTTTACAATAACAACCTGGTTCAAGTGCAAATTATGATCCCACATTAACATCTATGGGCAAGTGTGGTTGTATTTTACCTTCACCTCAGTTACTAAAGAGAACCTTGGCTTACCATATGAACACTTGCTGTAATATAAGGCGCACAGATATTTCACATTTTTAACTGTACGTAGATTTCAGAATAGTTTCATACAAAACAGAGTGATGAGTGCCTGAAATGGCACTCTATTCCCTATATAGTGCACTACTTTTGACCGGGGCCCAAAGGGAAAGTAGTGCACTTTATAGGGTGTAGGGTTCCATTTGGGACAAACTCTCAGACTCTTTGTTTGTTTTACTGAGAACATACCGTAGAGGCCTAACATGGAGTTGCAATAGGGGACTTTACTCAGGGCTTATCAGTCCAGGTGAGGAGTTCCAGTGTTTTGGATTTCAAGAGGTATTTGTCCTCCTCTGTCTCAGAGAAAAGCCTTAGAGTAGCATCGGTAAGCTTCTCCGTCTCGATAATCACTCTCTTTGGAGCAGGTGGTATATAGAGTTCAGCTATGCACCAAGTGTTTTGCCTATTGTCCCACAGCGAGAGCGAGGCTGACAAGGTGAAAAGTCTTAGATACGCGCATCCAGGTACTTTTCAGGTTTGGAGGGCAGAATGCTGGATCTAAAAGCTGCATTCTAGTGCTGCTAGCAACCTTGACAAGAACTGAAAGGCTCCTCCCAAACCTTTGTCTATGATAAGTTGTACGGGCTCTGTTTGGACTTTGTTTTGCTGGTGCTTTGGTGAGAAGTAGTATAGTTTTTCGCGAGAGAGCGAGCACCTACGCATACGGCTCGTTGTCTGTCTGGGTTGGTCATCCTACTTTGTACTTCACCCTCTGTTTAGGTACACATAAGGTATATCAATATTTTCATTTTTTTTTGCTTCTGAACTAAAGCGGTTCAGACCTTCACTTTTTTAAATCCAGCTATCAAACGTTGTCTCTACATATCACACATTAAACAGATTATAAAGAAAATAGTGGATTATGTATTTTAAGGCAGCTTGGAGATTTGCATATTGCGGTATCTAAGATAGTGTTGTTAGTAGTTTAACGTAACCGAGTTCTTATGTATTATGCATTATTATACACTTTACATAATTCACCGTAAACAGAAGCCATACAGAATAAGAATAACCAACTATTACCAATTACTGTCATGCTTGTTGTTTATCATCACCAGTAGTGTTGCAGGGTATACCAGGTATACCAGTACCACCGTAATATCACTCTACCAAAACGTCATGATACTTACGATTCCAACATTTTAGAATACTGTAGTGCCGTTTCACATGATACAACCACGTTGACCGGCCCTGCCAATCTAAAGAACTAGCTGGCGCCTGTTATAACATCTTTATAAAGCCAGTATTGTTTATACATTCTGCTTAATTTAAGCAACAGCAACTAGTCTCTTGTATGCCATAATGTCCACTCCACTTTCCCCGCATCTCACGCATGGGAGCTCGATCAGCCAGTTGCCTGCCCTCCCAGCCATCACTCACCTTGCTTCTCTCCATCCGGTCTTCCTGCACGTCCAATTTTTCCATCCGTTTTGAAAATATATTTAGCCGTGATGGCGAACGGAGATGCAGACCCTGATGAGTCTTCTGTTGTTACATTCGCTACATTGGAGCAGCGCCTGTTATAACCAAGAGCACAGGCCAGTCTGAGTAGACTTTGCAATTTGCGAGTTCGCTGTCAAGCAGCCTCTGACTGACAGAGGGGGAAAATGGAGCACAGACATGCTTACAGCTGTGTCTAGTCCAAACAGTACCAGAGTTACCTTTTTCTCTTTCTGCACGATTTCACATTTGATATAATTTCACAAACCATGTCCCGGGCTGTTTTAAACTAATCCCGGGTCGCAAATTATTGGTTTGATAACAATGTTGTTCAGTCATGTTACCTAGCTAGCTAACAATCTGCCCACTTGACAGTAGGTCTAGGCAGATTTGATTGGCACAGGGAGAAAGGAAAAGGGTCTGCTACTCACGAGATCTGCTTCAAAAGGTAGGAATCATATAGGGCTAATGTAAGCCCAAACTACACTGAAAAAATGTAATAAACGCAACAAGCATCAATTTTAAATGTTTTTATAAGGAAATCAGTCGATTGAAATAAACTAATTCTAATCTATGGATTTCACATGGATGGGAATACAGATATGCTTCTGTCAAATTCTCTGAAACAACGTTGGAGGAGGCTTGTGGTAGAGAAATTAACATTAATTTATCTGGCAACAGCTCTGGTGGATGTTCCTGCAGTCAGCATGCCAATTGCACGCTCCCACAATACTTGTGACATTGTGTTGTGTCACAGAACTGCACATGTTAGAGTGTCCATTTATTGTCCTCAGTACAAGCTGTATAATCAGCTTCTTGATATGCCACACCTGTCAGGTGGATAGATTATCTTGGCAAAGGAGAAATTCACACTAACAGGGATGTGACCAAATTTGTGCACTGTTTGGTGCCTAATGTTCTAAAGTTGAGAACAGTGTGTGTGTGTGTGTGTGTGTGTGTGTGTGTGTGTGTGTTGTGAGAGAGGGAGACAAAAAGAGTCTGAGAGACAGAGAGTGTGTGAGGGAGGGAGTGTGTGTGTGTGTCTGAGTTAATTGAAGAGTAACAAAGGTTTCATGCAGTGTTTCCCCCTTACTGCCACAATGACATGCAGACTTCCTCACATTCCTCCAGCCAAATCACGCCTTTACAAATATAAGCAAATCAGCCATTCTATGCAGCATTCTATTAGGCCTGCACAGTGAAAAGTGTGAAGTTAATTCATTATGTGTCATATTGACTAGAAGTGTGAATATCAGTGATAGGATTTTTGGAGTAGGACATTACTGTACGCATAGCATTTAGAAAAGGAGAAAAAGTATCTGGGGAACGGGACGAACAGAATGCTAGGCCACTGAAATTTCCCCCACATGGTTAGTAAAATGTTGGTATTGGTAACACTAATTACCAATATGCACCAGGGCCACTGTTATGGGTGGGCCTTAGTGGGACTGGCCCGCCCTACCGTACCTCTTTGTCTGTCAAAATTAAAAATATAAATATTGATCATTTATTTGACGGAGACGCACGCTAACAAAAAGACTTGTCAATCTCAGATAAAGCATCCGACGCCCGTCTCAGTATGTGTTGGCCATGTATCTGATGCCGTCTGGTCAAAAAGAGTGTCATTCTAGCGTGGAACCCCATATTATCGTCATATTCAACCTCGTTTAAGAAATATATTACCTTCAACAGTGTTATCTTGTGATCATGCCATCAATGTTTTGTGATTATTGGTGTCGTAAAAATGTTAGCTAACGGGTCAGCAATTAGCATGTTTGGCATTTGATAAACGGCTTAGCATGTCCCGTATTATCGGCATCCCCAGTTATCAGCCACCTTACTATTTTGTTCAATTACAAGATATATCTGTTTCATTTTGTTCAAAAATGAGAAGCCAACCTCGTATCCGAAGTCTTTACTAGATAGTTAACTAGTTGGCTAGCTTTCCAGTTAAAAAAAAAATGACTTGGAAGTCAACTTTTCGGTGCGCCCTCCTGTGGACTCTTAAAAAAAATGCTTCTTCACCAACATCTTCAGCGTTGTAACGAAATAATGTCTCATAATTTGTTTTATAGATTAATCTTATGTTTTGAGGAAGTAGATAACAGTTTAATACTAAACCATAAATAAGTTTAAATAAATACAACTTCAATTTCAGTCATGTGCATTGACATAAACAATTAAAACACTGTTGGAGTTTGTGTGCAGAGATGACCTTGGAAAGTAAAGGAAGAAACACACAAGATGGATTGAATAAATATATATTATATTTTAGACATGTATTTGTTTTTTAAACAAATAAATCATTTCATATGAAAGCCAACGAAAAAAACAATTACATCTTGACCTCCATCCTTATATTGTCGCAAAAATCACTCTAAAAATCTAGCTCCACCGCCACATCTAGACCACACTGCACACCTACAGTGGAATCAGTGCTGGCAGAAGTCACAGCACACTCATGTGCTGCACAGCAGGTGGTGTCTGCTTTTATTTAATTTTAAAGAAAACATGAAATTGATTAACATGGTTTTGCAAAATGTAGAAGTATTACAGCAACAATAGTAATTGATACAACTGAGAGAGAAAAATAAAGATTATGAAGTACCTGAGAGTGCTGCCATGGGTAGCGTGAGGTGGCCGGTGGAGCTTTTCTCTTCCTTTTCGGTGCTGCAGTTAAGAGAAAAAGTAGTGTTAGAGCATGTTTCATGAAAAGCCTTTTCATTTTGTTTTTTTACAACAATATCTCTGGAGGAAGCTGCAGAAGTTTTGGCGGTGGACATGCCTTGAGGGCTGTTGCTATAGACTGTAGATATGTAAAGAAAGAAAAACAAGTTGAAACATTGCAGTTTTATAAATCACATAAGTCATTTTTTGGTAATTTAACATGTGTTTACCTGTGGAGGTGGCTGTATTCAAATTGCAGGGGGCAGGGACACCAGACGAGGCTGCTATGGTGGTGTGACCAGGGGAGACGCAGGAGGCAGTTGGTCCAGAGAAGGACACATGACAGGTGGTGTGCAGACAGGAGTAGGAGACCCCAGTGCATTAGAGTGTCTAGTTTGAGAAACAGATACCTCACAAGTCCTCAACTGGCAGCTTTTTAAATAGGATGTTGAGACTGGTATTTTGCAGGTACAATTATTGAAGCTGCCAGTCGAGGACTTGTGAGGCGTCTGCGCGATTGCCGCGCGCAATAGGCAAGATTAAATATATGGTTTAAAATACATATGAGATGAGTAATGTGGTGATGGCTGTTTAACAGTCAGATGGCCTTGAGATAGAAGCTGTTTTTCAGTCTCTTGGTCCTGAATGATAGCGGGGTGAACAGGTCATGGCTCGGGTGGTTGTTGTCCTTGATGATCTTTTTGCCTTCCTGTGACATCGGGTGCTGTAGGTGTCCTGGAGGGCAGGTAGTTTGCCACCGGTGATGCGTAGTGCAGACCTCTACCCTCTGGAGAGCGTTGTGGTTGAGGGCGGTGCAGTTGTGGTGGTGATACAGCCCGACAGGATGATCTCGATGGTGCATCTATAAAACGACTCCCACTGTTAGGGTGGAGACATTAGTGTACAAAACATCATAAACACCTGCTCTGTAACGGTTGTCGTCTGGGGATAGAGAGGAGGACCAAGGTGCAGCGTGGTAAGTGTCCATATTTTAAATATTTGAATGAACACTGAAAACAAAACAATAAACCAACGAACAGTCCTGTAAGGTGCAACACAACACTAAACAGAAAATAACAAGGTGAATTTACAAAACCGAAACAGTCCCGTGTGGCCAAAACACTCACACGGACACAAACACCCACAAACCGGAAGTGAAACCCTTGGCTACCTAAGTATGATTCTCAATCAGAGACAACTAACGACACCTGCCTCTGATTGAGAACCAAACTAGGCCGAACACATTTACATACATTACATTTAAGTCATTTAGCAGACGCTCTTATCCAGAGCGACTTACAAATTGGTGCATTCACCTTATGACATCCAGTGGAACAGCCACTTTACAATAGTGCATCTAAATCTTTTAAGGGGGGACACACAAAAACCAACATAGAAAAACAAACAGACTGCCCACCCCAACTCACGCCCTGACCTTATAAACAAAGACAAAAACAAAGGAACTAAGATCAGAACGTGACATGCTCTTTCCATGACGTACTGTATACTGACCAGCTGAATCCAGGTGAAAGATATGACCCCTTATTGATGTCACTTGTTAAATCCACATTAAATCAGTGTAGATGAAGGGGAGAAGACAGGTTAAAGAAGGATTTTTTAAAGCCTTGGAACGGGATTGGCAGTAGGTGCCAGGCGCACTGGTTTGTTTCAAGAACTGCAACGCTGCAGGGTTTTTCACGCTCAACAGTTTCCTGTGTGAATCAAGAATGGTCCACCACCCAAAGGATAACCAGCCAACTTGACACAACTGTGGGAAGCATTGGTGTCAACATGCCAGCATCCCTGTGGAACGCTTTCAACACCTGGTAGAGTCCAGTAATTAAGGCTGTTCTGAGGGCAAAAGGGGGAGTGCAATTCAATATTAGGAAGGTGTTCTTAACGTTTTGTACACAAGTGTATATACAGTTGATGTCGGATGCTTACATACACCTTAGCCAAATAAAATTCCTGACATTTAATCCTAGTAAAACTTCCCTGTTTTAGCTGATTGGATCGTTTCAAATCACAAGTTTGAACAGTAGGCCTATGCCTATTTGGGAAGCCAAAAATTGGGTAGCCCGCGTGGCAATAGGCATATCTGTTTATTGAGTTGCGGCTGTCGGTGAAAAGCATCTAAAACATTTGTGAAGATACGGAGTACGTTTACATGCACACTAATAATTCGATATTAAACGGATTATGCAATTGTCAGTGTAAGGTCAAAATCGAAGTAATCATATGCCAATTAATTAAGACACCTGGTTTTGTGAGCATCTTTCAAATGATTAGGACATGTAAACAACATAATCGACTTTCCAGCAGTGTATCTGATCTGCCTTATGTGCTTTCACCAGCAGAGCGAGCCTCCCTTCTTCAATGCGATTGAAGTGAGTTCAGAACGACCGAATGAATACATTCAGTAGAATTAGTTTGAACATACATATATGTCCGAACTCAAAATCAAATATGCTTCCCAAAAAACAACATGTTCGCTGTGGTAGAACGTTTATTTGATTGCAGATGTTCTGCACCAGTTAGCCTGATTTCAGGATTATTAGGGGAATCGTTCTTGCAAAGCATGTAAACGTTTTAACTAAACAATTCTATTAATCTGACTATCCACAATAATCGCATTATTGTGTGCATGTAACCCTACTCTCTGTGTCTTGAGTATAATATAAAATGTTGAGACAAGAAAAAGCGCAGGGGTGTGTGGGAAGGACATGTCGCATCTCTTTTCAGAACGCATGCAGCACTCAGCTCTCCAGAACGCACTCGCTATTTCTAACGCATTCATTGTTTCCCTGTGTGAATTCTTTGGCCCTTTGATTGTATCATTTTTTAAATTCACCATTACATAGTAAATGTACCTTTAATCCCCGTCATTTTGTTACATAAATTATGTTAAGGATGTATTAATTACAGTCATTTATCGTTCTCATTCTCGCAGTGGAAACACTATCTGCAGGTTTCACAACTTGCTACACTTGTGTGATAACACGTTTTGGTTTATTTCATAACCATTCATTACGAGTTTTGACATTTTTGTTCAATGTCTTTTGTTTGGAGTGCTCCGTGTTCACAAAGAGCATGTGTCTGTTTTCTCTGTCCTAATAACGTTGAGGGAGCGTGCTCAGGCGTGCAAAAAAAGTTTCCCTACCTGGCCTGTTGCTGCAAATGTAGGATGGTACCCATTTGGGGATGTCTGAGTTCTGATGGTCTTAATAACTCACCACGTCCTCTTGCTAATAAGCTTGGCAATCGTTTTTCTTCACCTCACACAGCATGTCAACTGAATCTTTTTTTTTAAACATCCATTGTGAATAATAATAGTTCCTCACATTATTTAAACAATATTTCCAACACTCTTCCGGCCTTGATAATCACCACGCCTCCGTGTGAAAGAGCTAATCAGTCTGTCCCGAGTTCACTGGCATGGGAAACTCTGAGGCCCTGAAATAGGCTAGTTGATACAAGGGACAGCTCTAGTCAAGACAAATAGAAAGGGAGTCAGACAGGGAATAGGCTAAAAACTCACCCCATTCCGTACAAATTATGCGTAACTGCGACATTCAAACGAAGCTGCAATGAAAACGAATGGGACTTTAGTGACTGTTGGCATCAAAATCCGGGGTGTGAACTACAATTAGATTCAGCATTGATTGACATGGTAATGGACTAACAGTATTTGAGAAAATATGAAAAAACTGACCTCGTAACGTACAGCGCGCATTTGCAACTAATTTTGTGCCGTACAGTCTTTCCACCAGGGGTAGCCCTTCTCTTGCAGATTAAAATCATGCTTAACCATATACACTTGAAAGAAACTTCATTATTCATGATTTTTGTCTAAATTAATATAATTATTGCTCATATTAACTTCTTGGATATAGGGGGCGCTCTTTTAATTTATGGATAAAAAAACGTTCCCATTTTAAACAAGATATTTTGTCACGAAAAAATGCTCGACTATGCATATAATTGACAGCTTTGGAACGAAAACACTCTGACTTTTCCAAAACGGCAAATATATTATCTGTGAGTGCCACAGAACTGATGCTACAGGCGAAACCAAGATGAAATTTCAAACAGGAAATGCCCCAGATTTTGAAGGCGCTATGTTCCAATGTCTCCTTATATGGCTGTGAATGCACAAGGAATGAGCCTACACATTCTGTCGTTTCCCCAAGGTGTCTGCAGCATTGTGACGTATTTGTAGGCATAGCATTGGAAGATTGACCATAAGAGACTACATTTACCAGGTGCTCGCTTGGTGTCCTCCGTTGCAATTATTGCGTAATCTCCAGCTGCGTGTATTTTTCCATTTGCGTCAGAGGAGAAACCCAACTGCCACGAATGACTTATCATCGAATAGATATGTGAAAAACATCTTGAGGATTGATTCTAAACAACTTTTGCCATGTTTCTGTCGATATCATGGAGTTAATTTGGAAAAAAAATTGGCGTTTGTAATGACTGAATTTTCTGGGTTTTTTCTTAGCCAAACGTGATGAACAAAACGAAGCGATTTCTCCTACACAAATAATATTTTTGGAAAAACTGAACATTTGCTATCTAACTGAGAGTCTCCTCATTGAAAACATCCGAAGTTCTTCAAAGGTAAATGATTTTATTTGAATGCTTTTCTTGTTTTTGTGAAAATGTTGCCTGCTGAATGCTAGGCTTAATGCTATGCTAGCTATCAATACTCTTACACAAATGCTTGTGTAGCTATGGTTGAAAAGCATATTTTGAAAATCTGAGATGACTGTGTTCTTAACAAAAGGCTAAGCTTGTGAGCCAATATATTGATTTCATTTCATTTGCGATTTTCATGAATAGTTAACGTTGCGTTATGGTAATGAGCTTGAGGCTATGATTACGCTCCCAGATACGGGATTGCTCGTCGCAAGAAGTTAAACGAATATTTCATGACTCGGGTTCCAATTGCATTTTTTTGCGCGTCATCATGACACTCAAAAGCCGGAACAGCTACAGTTCACTTGTGAGGCTAACGTTAGCGCAGCCCTAAACCCCTCTTCAAATTCGACACAAACCTTCAAACAGGTATGTAATGAGACATTACATAAACTCTTTATGTTTTATTTACATTTTAAAGTGGAATAGTTGGACAAATCGGGTGAAAAAAAACGGTTTTCTTCACACAACATATTTCCCCCTTTCAAGATCACTTCGTAGCCTTCGCTCCCCACCTGCCATTTAAAAAAGACCCGACGGAGCTCATTGCCTCATTGCCTTGTCATGAAGGTCTCGTCATTCATTTTGTTGGAAAGGGGAGAAATTGTGATTTACATTAGTATTGATATTACAGTTGATCTGGAAGTATTACGTTTTTTTGGGCGCTAAAATAAGGTAAATTGTACGGACCAAGGCGATGTACAAAAGTGAGTGAGTTTACGTTAGTTGATACAATGTTGCCAGTTCGCTAGCAACAGCTCCTGGCCACAGCCAGTTCATTGATTTGATACAATGTTGCACTTCTCTAGCAGATAGCTCGAGTCGAGATGGATAGAAAGGGAGGCAGATAGGCGTAGTAGAGAGATGAATGTGATTGAAAGAACCTCCATTTTCATCAGGACATTATGCCAATGTATTTGACTTAGTTGAAGATGGAAGTTATAGGCCTACTGATGCATTGGCCTAAAGGCTATCTCTGAGCTCCATGAGCTCATTTCTTTATCTGCGGTATCAATGTGTCCAAATGGCAGAGGCCGGTGCTCTCTTTTAACTTTTAGATTTGAATAATCATGATTCTGATTTTTATGATTAACCACGTGACAATGATTTTGAGAAGCTAAAACGTTATTTAAATTAAATTGCTCCACGAAAATGCGCATATACCCAAAAAAAATCAGAACTGACACGCAGATCGGTAGAAATGGTACGATAAATTATAAGCTTCCCCAAACTTGAAACTAACGAGCCGCCTATGGTCTTCACTGCAACCCCCATTTAATAAATGTGTGCATGCACATAAGTCCCGTGAAAAGAACGGACCTATGGAAATCAAAGGCCCGTGATTCGTTCTGGCGCCGGCCCTGGTATCCACTGCTGAAGGTTACGAGAGCTGCCAAGTGCCACAGCACAATAAAATACTTTTTACACAGAGACAAAGACACAGACACAACAATACATAAAAACATGTTTTTTTCCCCCCAAACAGATGAACAAGAGATGGATAATAATATCACATCAAGTGTTTACATGTGCACTATCACACCCACAGTTTCTCCCCACTCACTTCAAACAGCCCTACATTTTTCTGTTCAAAATATTTGACAAGCTGTCAGCTTCACTAACTGACAAAACAAATCTACAGCAGGCAACATAACCAGGAGATGTCACTTTACATCTTAACAAGCTGCTGATCTCAAGAGGAGCCTGCCAGTACCAACTGATTATCTCTGTTAGGTGTGGGGGTCTAGGGCTGCATCCCAATGGTCCCCTTTCCTTACAAAGTGCACTACTTTTGATCAGGGCCCAAAGGGGACCCATGGTGAAAAGGTTTAAGGATTAGCCATATACTAAGTGCACTGTTTTCTTTAACCCTCTGGCTTCCCTCTCTGTTTTGTGCATTATTGTTTGTCATGTGGGTTCGTGTTCTTGTGCTTTTGATTTTTGTGTTTTCCGTGTTGGAATATTATTCTTCATTTTTGATTAAACTGTCGGACTATACTCATCTCTGTGTCCCGCGCCTGACTCTACCTTTCTCCATTCACCAACACCCTCACAGAACGACTGGGTCACGTCTCTGGCAACTGAACTGATATAATGAACGACCAGCCGGCTTGGGTAGCAACCCTAGATTTGTGTCGGGACTATATCTTGTGGAAGGATGAAATAGTAGTATAGTATGAATTAATTAATACAAATAACACCTAACAACACCCATGCCAATATATCTTCCAAACACCATTATTATCACTTGAGTATAGTACAACTGGATTGTGATCAGTGTCTGTATGTTGAGCGAGAGACTGAATATTTGGATAACTAATTAGGACCATTCATCTTGCATCACATCTTTGGCTACTATACATTTAATTGTGTGCTCACTTCCTCTCCTACGCTTTACAACCATTCTACTCTTACTATCGGATGCCCAAATATATATTTGCATAATTGTGAACATACTTTACAGCACCTCATTAAAATTGTAATTTCTAAATGCAAATAGTCAAACTGAGATGAGGACTGACTCGGGACTCAGAGGCCCCCAGGAAACTCCAGTCAATACAAAAGCCATGTGGATGAAAAACGGGAGACCATTTGCATAACGCTGCAACTGACTTCAAGGACAGCCGCAAGGCATTGTGTGGGCTTATTGGCCTACAAAACTGTTACTCGGGAACCTAAAGTGTTATTCCATTATTGGAGCCCGATACGCGTCCTCTGTTAAATCCAGTTTAGCAGCTTTTTAAAAGTTGCTCTTTGTGCTAACGTGCGCTAACAACACAGGGCTCAAATCATTAGCGAGCTGGTTTTGCCTTTGTCAGCGTACAACAAGGCGGTTGGATGAATAGTCGAAAAGTGTGAGAGTAACAATCCCGTTATATTACAATGTGGGATTTAAATGGATTTGTTGTCAACAATCTACACAAACTACTTTGTAATGTCGATTATATCTTTAAATTCTAACATTTGTAAAAAAAATATTAATGAAAAATAAATATCTTGATTGCATAAGTATTCAACCCTTTGGGAAAATACATGCTAGAATCAACTTTGACAGTGTGTCACGATCGTCGTATGGAGGGGACCAAAGTGCAGCGTGGTGTGAATACATTCTTCGGTGCTTTACATAGCAAAGACTTATAGATGACCTGGAGCCAGTGGGTTTGGTAACGAATATGTAGCTAGTGCCAGCCAACGAGAGCATACAGGTCACAGTGGTAGGGGCTTTGGTGACAAAACGGATGGCATTGTGGTAAACTACACACAGATTGCTAGGGTGTTGGAGGCTATTTTGTAAATTACAATAGGTAGGATAGTCAGTTTGACAAGGGTATGTTTGGCAGCATGAGTGAAGGAGGCTTTGTTGCGAAATAGGAAGCCGGTTCTAGATTTAATTTTGGATTGGTGCCCTTCTTTGCAAGGCATTGGAAAACCTCCCTGGTCTTTTTGGTTGAATTGTTTGTTTGAAATTCACTGCTCGACTGAGGGACCTTACAGATAATTGGAAGTGTGGGGTACAGAGATGAGGTAGTCATTAAAAAATCATGTTAAACACTATTCTTGCACACGGAGTGAGTCCATGCAACTTATTAGGTGATTTGTTAAGCAAATGTGTACTCTTGAACTTATTTAGGTTTGCATAACAAAGGTGTTGAATACTTATTGACTCAAGACATTTCAGCTTTTCATTTTTAATGAGAATGTAAACGTTTCTAAAAACATAATTCCACTTTGACATGATGGTGTATTGTGCGTAGGCCAGTTTAAATTCACAACAAAATGTGGAAAAAGTGAAGGGGTGTGTATACATTCTGAAGGCACAATGTCCCATTTATTCTTTGGCTGTCTCCAAAAACGTTTTTTTCCAACAACACTAGCACCAAGGCAACATTTCTCTGAAGACGTTCCAAGCACTTGAATTTGATGGTGCCGTCAGCAGGAAAAAAATAGCACTTTTTACACTATAATAACACAGCATATCTACTATACTGAGTTAGGCTCCCGAGTGTTAGTTGGGCTCCTGAGTGTTAGTTGGGCTCCTGAGTGTTAGTTGGGCTCCTGAGTGTTAGTTGGGCTCCTGAGTGTTAGTTGGGCTCCTGAGTGTTAGTTGGGCTCCTGAGTGTTAGTTGGGCTCCTGAGTGTTAGTTGGGCTCCTGAGTGTTAGTTGGGCTCCTGAGTGTTAGTTGGGCTCCTGAGTGTTAGTTGGGCTCCTGAGTGGCGCAGTGGTCGAAGGCACAGCATCTCAGTGCTTGAGGTGTCACTACAGACACCCTGGTTTGAATTCAGCCTGTATCACAACCGGCCGTGATTGGGAGTCCCATAGGGCGGCGCCCAATTGGCCCAGTGTCGTCCAGGTTTGGCCGGTGTACTTTAGGCCATCCTTGTAAATAAGAATTTGTTCTTAACCGACTTGCCTACTTAAATAAAGGTTAAGTTAAAATAATACACAGCTCGGCAATATTTCCCCTGATTCATGATAGGTGCAGCAGCACTTCAGAGCAGGATTTGGTGGGAACGAGTGAGCTACAGTAGGCTGCATCACTGACGACAAACACGTTTTGATGAAGACAAAGAAGAAACAGCTTGAAATATTGAAATTGTCCACATTACCATGATTCGTGTTCCCATTTCTAAGATTTATAAACATTGTGTGACGGACGACAATTAAAGCCGACGAACAACTTGTAGTATGGACGAGAATTCAGTTGAGAACGGCACTAATATATTGTGTAATATAAGCCTGGAGGTTATTACGTCCGCGTTCCAAGTGGCACCCTATTCCCTACATAGAGCACCACTTTTGACAAGAATCCACTTTAATCACAATATATTATTAACATAATCCGTTTGATTATCATGATAATTAGTGATGGGGAGAAAATGTATATACCCTAAAACAGTATTTTGTTCCTTTCTAGCTTCTTCTAAATCTTCTTTTTAAATAGGGAGAATTTGTTTTCAGCACTTTCATTTCCATGACTCATGGCTCTCTCTTGTCCCTCTGCAGCAGACATATGGTGAGCAGTATGTTTGGAACATTGAATCGCAATAAAATCCCAATAACAAATCGCAAATAGATCGAGAATCGTGAGATTAGCTATACATATCGTATCGGCACCAAAGTATCGCGATAGTATCGTATAGCGAGGTCCCAGGCAATTTCCTGTGCAGTGACAGAAATAAAGTGTAAAAGGGTCCCAATGTACAAAATAGCCCACATGGCATATTCTTAACCACAGGACTCGACTTGATATGACTGCATACAACGTATGCATACAACGTATGTGCAATAGTTTTTTTTCTGGGTTCCAAATGGATGATTATAGTGTGTGAATGAATGCGTCACAAACATCATTGCACAACACTTTGTTGAATCTTCTGGTTGAGAAAAATGGCATGGCTGCTCTTCAAAATAAAAAGTGGGCAATATCTCTGTACATGGCCCAATTGTATTGCAGACATACACAACTGTTGGCCAACTTTCGCCCATTTCCAAATGAGTGATGATTATTGCAAAAAAATATTTCAAAGTAAAATGACAATGTCTTGAAAAGGAGAGAAGTCTGTGTTCATCACCACTAGGGAGGGTATAAGAGTCGAACAAAGGTTTCAATAAAACCACATTTTAAAAAAAGATGTGTTTTCAACTGGGGAACATGTATTGGGAATAATGACACAAAATGCATTGACAATTGGATAACCTTGGCAAAAAGAGAAGAGGCTTCCCTTGAATAGTGAGAGAGAGAGAAACAGGAAGGGAGCGGGAGAACGGTGAAAGAGAGAGAGAGACAGAATAAAAAGAGACAGATGGTCGTACAGATGGACGGGGAGGAGGACTCCATCGACTTCCCTTCAGTGCCCTGTATGTGGAGCGCAGGTGGAAGGACGCCCACTGATATGGTTGTCGCTGAACATCGCCCCCCCGTGGAGGTGCAACGCTTTATGGCCACCCCCCTGCCTGACCCTGTGTCCTTCCACTGACTCTACCCAGGGGGCCTGTGTTTCAAATGTCACCTTTATTCCCTATAGAGGTCAAAAGTACATTGTACGACATACTGTAGGGAATAGAGGGCTAGGGTGCCATTGGGGACAGTGATTCTCAGGCGGGCCCCATTCACTTTGAATAGCCAACAGTGCTCTATCCCACTACATCCAACACAACATTCATGTCCCTAACCTACACTAAAACTGTTTCTATTCGTGGCTACCTTTCAGCTGTTCTATAAAGCATAAACCTGAACACAACGCAGGGATGTTTTGCTCCCTTACCTTCCTTTATTTCCCAATATCTCGCCTGATAGTCTGGTTAACTGTTGACTGAGTCAGAGTAGTAAGAGAGCGAGAGAGGGGAGAAAAAAAAGAGAGTGAGAGAGAGAACCCTGAATAATCTCAAATCAAACTGTCAACCTGGCAGTCGTCCATAAAGAGGAAGGGAAACGCGTTCCCACATCCCATGAATTTTAGATCATCTCCCACCACTCTCTACCTCTCTTTCTCCCTCACTCCCTCTGTGCGTTGGAGCATTCAGCCGCCTCACTTAATTTGGAGTAGAAACAACTGTTATGTGTCTAAGTGATGTGTTTAAACATAAATAAAATAAGTCAAGGAGTTGGCGCCCGAACACAGGGAACGATATTACGTCATTCCTGGCAACTGGAAGAACCTGGAACGAAAAAGGTTTTAACATTTTAACGTTGAGGTAATGTTAAGAGAAACTGACAGATGATTACGTAGGGTTGATACCAATATCCAGTTCCTCTTGGATTCTGTGGGTTTTGCCAAGGGGAACCGTTGAACTGAGCTGAGGCAGAAACCAAACATCAGGTTTTCTCTATCTTTTCGACCTCATGCACATGGCAAGTCGGCTATGAGAAGAATTGCACAGGACTGCGTTATCTAACCAGCCAGCCAACCGAACGCCGATTTGGAGAGAGACTTCGTAGCAGACAGCATAGTTCCTGTGAGTTAGTTGTAAGGATGTTAGTAAATTAGAAAGAGAAGAAACTTCTTTTTTTATATGGGGGCTTAGATACAGTCAGAGCTATGTGTTTTCATTTGGTCAAGGTCAACGGAAAACAGTTTGATAAAACTCCCTTTCACTCAACTGACGGTGAGTGCAAGTTGCTATTACTCAGAAGAACAAGCAACTGTACACTCTCCTCATTCTCATTCTGTTCCAACACAAAAGTGAACTGTGTCTAACGTATTATATCTCACATTTATTTATTTGTTTGTTGAGTCACAATCTGATCGTCCAAGCTAAATCTATTTCCTGGATGGATGCTGATTGGTCCATGACCAAGGTCATTGTAAAGCCCAGATAGGAGGCCCTAGCTGCCATTCTCTTTAACTAAACACAACCCGGTCAGTGGCAGACAATGTAGCGCAGATGTTTTAACCAGAAGGGGGTTATGGTTCCCATTTGGGAACTCCCCCCCCCCCCACGTTCAGCTGGAAGGTGGCGCATGGAACGCAAAAATATTCCTAAAAATATTTAACCTCCACACATTAACAAGTCCAATGGCTCAAATGAAAGATAAACACCTTGTTTATCTACCCAGCAAGTCAGATTTCTAAAATGTTTTACGGCGAAAACATAGCACATATTTATGTCAAACCACGAACGAAGACACAGCTAATTTGCATAGCCAAGTTGAAAAAAATATGCAATCAACAAACGTAGGATTAAAAGAAAAATAATTTCACTAACCTTTTGAAATCTTCATCAGATGACAGTAATATAACATGTTACACAGTACATTTATGTTTTTTTCAATAATATGCTATATATATCCATAAATCTCTGTTTACAATGATGCATCATTCAAAAAATGCTACTCAAATGTCCTGAGAAATGACTCCGGCAGATAACGTCAGCTAACAAGGAATACACATCATAAACTTTGACTAAATATGCATGTTCTACATATATATAGGAAGATACACTTCTTCTGAATGCAATCGCTGTGTTACATTTATTTTTAACGTTACAGGTTTCGTTCACTAGGCTATACTATGAGTCGGCGCTCAAAAAGTAGCATTATGGCTCCTCTATCTTGGAGTCCACAGAAACCCAAATTTACCACATAAATATTCCCTTACCTTTGCTGTTCTTCCATCAGAAGACCTGGAAGGAATTATACTTACCAAAAACAGCGTTTAGTTTTGCAGTCTGTGTCTTTCGGTTCTCAAACACGACACATTTCGGTTGAAATGCAGCCAAAAGTCAAGTGGATGCGCACCAAAACGTCGAAATTACATATTATATGTCGACTAAACTTGTCAAACTATGTTCATAATCAAGCTTTAACATATTATAAAGGTGTACAGCAATCGTGAGGACGAACAGAAACACACGCATTGTTTAATCGATCTTGGAAAAAAGACAGGACCGGAGCAGAGCGCGCATGAGAGTAACCTGTTTTTTCGCGTGACCGAAAGGTTTCGGCCCGCCAAAACTCTCGTGAGCGCGCGATTCTCACAATGAGAAGCCCCATTGGAAGCAGACATCGCGCTGAAGACAAAGAGACTGGTCCCAGACCTGTAAGTGCTTGGGCAGGGTGGGGCGATGACGTCAAAGTTGGGCCAACTTTTCTGATGACAAGAGAGAGTTTGGGAGAATGACTGCCCTGAGAGTTCTGCTTTACATACAGACATAATTTAAACGGTTTTAGAAGCTTTAGAGTGTTTTCTATTCAATAATATTTTTTATTTGCATATATTAGCAACTTTTGACAAAAAAAAATTATGTTTACTATGGGCACGCAATTACTCCAGAGGGGGCAGTAAACAGCCCTATCCCCAACAGGTTTTAACAAAGTACCTTCATTATGCCCCAAGTCAGAGTAGCAACCAGGCTTAGTGGGCATTGCCTTACCACATTGCATTACCCCCAGCAGCCATAATAACAAGCCACAGAATACATAAAACACACATCAATAATGAATTCTTTATTTATCTATTTAGCAAAGTGCTGTCAGTCAGATGTTAGGCATATACAATCTGCATGGATCCAATGCTGTTGGGGGGGGACTCACTGGAATGGCTGCCGTGATATCTATATATATATATATATATATATATATATGTTGACGTTTTCATTTGGAGGAGAAGAGGGGGCAGAACATGGCTGCAGCTGAGAGCAGCTTTCACTTCACGAGGTGACAGCTGTGATTTCCTTGGGGGCTTTGTTGCACTTTTAATAATCGCCACACTGCCACATGACAGGGTGAGGTGAGATGGCAGTGGCGGGTGGCCTTCAAATGCTGAATTGGTTTCCCTCCAGTATTTTGAAAGAAAAACGTTTTAAAAAGGACTGGATAAAGGAGAATGATTCCAGGTACAGCAGCTATAGTACCAACCAACGAGGAAAATCACTCACCGATTGTAAATGCAAAGGTAATTTCGAAAAGGTTAATAACATTTGGAAACAGCCACGGCCGACGCTATTAAAATTTACACAGTTATTCATATTCAAGGAACTAGAGGTAAAGAAATGACTGTGGGGAGCGTCGGCTGCACTGATGTAGAGGGGAAATGTCATCCTTTTATTCATTCAAATTAATAGAAGCTACTGTCCCCCTGCTACCCTCCTTTGGAGGCATGGGCTGTCATAATTACATATTTACAGGTGAAGGAGTCTGGGTAAATTGCTAGTTAGCATGAGCAGAAAGTACAATTACACAACCTGATTGGCAGAGAGATCGAATACGTGACAGGCCATCTTCAGTGTAGACTGTAAAGCTATGCTTTAATTTTTTTTAAACTTTATTTAACTAAGCAAGTCTGGTAAGAACAGATTCTTATTATCAATGACAGACTAGGAACAGTGGGTGAACTGCCTTGTTCAGGAGCAGAACGACACATTTCTACCTTGTCAGCACAGGGATTTGATCTTGCAACCTTTTGGTTACTAGTCCAACGCTCTAACCGCTAGGCTACCTGCCGCCACTGACTGTGTCTCAGCACAGACACACACACACACATACTGTACCATATCCCATACTGTACAGTCAGCCACCACACCAGCTTGTACAAACACTAACACACATAATGACAATGTCTGAGTCCAAGAAAATGTGTCATTTTGCCACTGATATCTAAATTCTCTCCTTTTAGTGGTGCTCAGATATTTTCCTTTCACAATGTCCTTCACAATGCGTAACCAGGCCAACTTGGCTCAGTAGTGTGAACAGGGTATATCTTGTTTACACAACAGTTGGAGCACCCCAGTGATCCCGGAGCTTCTCTGGAAATGACTCCTTTGAGTGGCTTGTCAACCAAACATTTCTGTCAGCAGTAAACACACACACACACACACACACACACACACACACACACACACACACACACACACACACACACACACACACACACACACACACACACACACAGCAGGTTTCCCTAGAATGCATACGTACTGCAGCTACTGTACCATCGACTACAGCAAATAGTCTCTGAATAGCTTCTACCTTTCGGTGTTTACTGTAGCTTCTGGGCTTACTGTAGATTACCTGACACTGTTTGCACACTGCCACAACACCCCAACAGAATCGTCTTTATAACGCATAGAAACAGTAACTCTATTTACAGTAGTTAGAAGGTGAAAATGCCTTTTTAGCCATACAAACTGAACGTATGTTAGCCATTGAACTGGTTACTCGTCATTGTACTCACGTCAACATATGTGCAGAGGATGGAAAACGAACGCATTGATCCGTATAGATTTATGATGGGGATGAGTGATTGAACAGTGCTGAGAATGCATTATAGGTAAGGCATGAGTAATGCGATACACATTTAACGTTTCATCCTGGAAACCGCGGTGGTTGCGCATTAGGTCAGCGTGCTCTCATTTGGCTCAATGGAATTCAAAATACGAGAGCGCGCTGACAATGCGTCGCCCAGCAAATCCGACAGCGGTGGTTTAAGTAGTTAGAGGCTCAATTGTGATTACACTTGGCCCTTGTTTCGATAACCTAAAACAATCAATGTCACAAATTATACACTCTCGTCTACCATCCAAGAGCAAATGTAAACCACCACTACCAATTCACTACCAGTTAATTGAACTGTGCACCATTCAGATAGAAATACAATAATGTAGAACAAAAATGCCTATCTTTATTCGTATATACTGTATAACAGAGCGTAGCGGAAAAGGGTAATAGTCATAGTCAGGGTGTCAAGATGTGGGCGTGGGAGTGTTTGTTCATCAAAGGAACAACTAACATGTATGGTCATATTAAAAGCTCAAAGATTAGTCCTCATTTTACCACAATGGCAGATGTATTACTACCATTCGAGCATGTGCATGGTCTGGTTCAAGAGGTAGGGTAGCCCTGTTACACATCATATACCCTTATACTGGTTGAAAATTGCAGATTTGGGCACTAATAAGCACCTAAATTGGAACGTAGTGGCTGTACAGTAACATGGGTTTTGACTGACAGCTGTTCTGAACTTGTGCACGTCAATAAGTCGCCACCATCCCTCCCAGGAAAGTGGCAACTTTTGCACAAATAAAATGCCTGAGTGAGGAAAAGGTTGTGAATTCAGATGACCCAGTGTATTTTGAAAGATGAGGACATTGAGGGTTATAATAAATACTGCTTTGATGTCATACAAGCAAGCCAAAAACCCACGAGTCCAAATCTGCACTTCACATCTCCAAATCATAAAACTCATGTCAGTGTTTATGATCACTATGTTAGGTGTACAGATACAAGATGACACTTGTTTTGCAGCGGCACACACAACCACATCACAGGAGGTTGGTGGCACCTTCATTGGGGCGGACGGGCTCATGGTGTCGGCTGGAGCGGAATCACTGGAATGGTGATGAAAAAGATCAAACACATGGTTTCCGTGGGTTTGATGCCATTCCCTTTGCGCCGTTCCAGCTGTTATTATGAACCATCCTCCCCTCAGCAGCCTCCACTGACCTGAATGCACTAACGACTCCTTTCGATGCACACCAAAATCACCCTCTGTTTCTCTGAATTGCCTGGTGAACGCCTAATCCCCCCACCCAGATTGCAATTTATAACAGACCGTTTTTTTGGATCGTATAAACAACAACAGTAATTGCGTGATGGCGGGGACGCAGGGTTGTGTTCCAAATTAAACAACTTCAAGTGTGCTTGCGCTAGTTCCTCAACGGCACAGCTAGGAGAGCTTTAAGAAAAACTATGCATTGAAATTCCTTAGGAACTGTGCAGACTTTCACTCAAACCCTTGTCATTCTTTTTGTCTACCCCACATTTTCCAAGAGAGTCTTATCGTGTTACTGAATGTAATCCAGATTATTTTCAGATTTTCTTATCATCAAATGCGGCAAAATATACAGTAAATGTGTAACGGCATTCTTCCTCCTCTTCTGAGGAGGAGTAGCGAGAAGAATCGGAGGACCAATGCGCAGCGTGGTAAGTGTCCATAACGTTTATTTTAAGACATAAACTGAATACAAAACAATAAACGTGAACATGAACGAAAAACGAAACAGTACCGTGTGGCCCAAAACACTCACACGGAAACAAACACCCACAACTCACAAGTCAAACCCAGGCTACCTAAGTATGATTCTCAATCAGAGACAACTAACGACACCTGCCTCTGATTGAGAACCATTCTAGGCTGAACTCAAAACCCCAACATAGAAAAACTGCCCACCCTAACTCACGCCCTGACCATACTAAATAAATACAAAACAAATGAAATAAAGGTCAGAACGTGACAAAATGTAAAATGCACATAAAATCAACAGTGTAAAGTCTGGAATCAGTCTTGTGTCAGGTGAACTGTTGCGTCCTCACCTTTTATCTAATCATTTCCCCATTGTCTCCAAACCTTTCAACTGCTGCCATGGTTATGCAAATGCTTTTCCTATGTCTTTCTGTAAGAAACATTTACATTTAGCCTTAATAGGCCTATTCCCATGAGTGTAAATGGTTAAGTTCCCGACCATCTGAGTTAGTCGGTAATTTGCTTAGTCCTTCTCCCCCAACACAGAGAAATGGAAATATGGCAAGTGCTATTTCGAGAGACATTGATTGTGTCTCAATGCCTAGTCTGGGAAACCCTGGTATAACTCACTGGGCCATTGGATCCACATGTCAACAAGCTACTACCCACGCGGAAGTAAACGTGACCTCGTTCGTGCATCGCACGTTCAGCACATGAGCACACGTTTGTGTTTTCTAATCAAATGAGGAAAATAACATGCGTGCAAATGAGAAAAGCTCGGACAACATTTCGCCGCATTTGACAATGCATCTGATCTAGTTCAGAATGACCGTGTCCTGCTTCGGGGCTTAAGTAAAGTGTTGTCCCCTCCGAGTTAGACGGTAATTCGTTCAGGCCTTTTCCACCATATCGCAGCCAAATGGGTTCTGTTTCCGTTTCTATATTTGTCAAATGCGTCCACAGAGGTTGCTCAGCAACGAGATGAATTCCGGCGCCGCAGTCAAAGCCAGGGCACAAATCCAAGAAAGCACTGGCAAATAAATAGACAAATGCAAGAGTAATGCAGACGAAAAGCAACATTTCCTCTGTGTGCAATGTGTTGCCTTGAATTCCTCTAACCTTTAACCTCTAAGGTGCAGGTTCCATGGTACTGTAGAGCTTTGAGACCGAAAGTTATGTTAACTTTACTACAGAGATTATAATATATAATATAATATAATAATATAATATATGCCATTTAGCAGACGCTTTTATCCAAAGCGACTTACAGTCATGTGTGCATACATTCTACGTATGGGTGGTCCCGGGAATCGAACCCACTACCCTGGCGTTACAAGCACCATGCTCTACCAACTGAGCTACAGAAGCTACAAAGCTTTTATTATACTGTTTTAAAAAAATGTTCTATACATATAGTTCTACACTGGATAGAACACATTCTGTCGTGAGTTGTCAAACCACAGGTCATTGTGGAGCGATTTGACTGTGATAGATGTGTTACCTTTCCAACATAGAGTGGGAGAGATTCTCTTCAGAGAAGAGTGCTGTTTTTAAATCTACACTGGTAAGACACTCAACCGTGAGCACAGATTATTGTGGAGATACGAGATTGTAAAGGTTATGTGAACATATCTACCGACAGTTGGAGCGATTTATATTCAGAGAACTGCTGTTTTTAATACTCTATAAACACGTTTGCACTCAGTAGAATCCTTTAAAGGGTATCTTGTGAGAGCAGATAAGTGGTCGGAACATTTTAAACCCACATAACAACACTCCCTGGCCTCTTTAAATGATGGTCTGGTGAGGCAATCAATGCGCCTGCTGCGGACTTTATGACATAACATTGAGCCCTGTTAATATAAAATATGAACAACTCAATACATTTCTCGGTGGAAAACTATTTTAATCAATTCGTAAATTAGCCTCATTTCCCATTATTTTTATTACCTTAGATGAGATCATTCGACTTTGGGGGAAAAAAATGAATAAGTAGAGTTACTCTTTATATGACAATTTCAGAGGGTAAACCGGAGAGGGATACATGTTTTTTAGCATTTTGCAACCCTGTACCATTCTTGAAGTAAAAATACACTTTACCATGCTGGGAGGGACCACGGCACAGCAAGGGAGGAGAATAAACACGAAAGTCCTCTTAATTTGCCCCCCCCCCAACGCGTGTCTTAAATGTTTCACTCTCAAAGTGAAATAATTTTTTTAAAGAAGAAGAAAAAACATGTTTTTACGTCTCGATTTGTTATACGGTCTTATTTGGTTACTTTGTCTGTTATCGGTAGCCATGTTTCATCCCCTTTTGTTTTCATGAAGCAGGGTCATATTTTCCCCAAGAGCCCCCAGGTTGGGGAGATAGAGCTTGTTGCCATGAGCAGTAGAGCAAACTTGGACATAAAGTGCAAGCACACACACAGGCACACGCAAACAACCACAGGAGACCTTTGTTGCTAGATTGTTAACTTTTTTTTTATTGAGACCAATAGTTGTGGTGTAGAGAAAGACATTTACTTAATGCTTCTTTTGATCTGAAGAATTTGCTTTTGCACACACACACACACACACACACACACACACACACACACACACACACACACACACACACACAGAGTTGAATCTCCTGACATCCTACACTGTCCTGCTAAGGTATTTGACCCCGATGATCTAATGGTCTCCATCTCCTACTCTGGGGGTCAAAGGTCATTCTGTAGAGTCTGTCCATTCTGACACATCCTCACCCCTTTAGCTCAGAAGTTGGCAATAACTTCCACTGTAAAGACATACGTTTCCCTTTCACTGCTGTGAGGAAGCTTCAAACTATATATATATATATATATAAATCAAATCAAATCAAATCAAATTTTATTTGTCACATACACATGGTTAGCAGATGTTAATGCGAGTTTAGCGAAATGCTTGTGCTTCTAGTTCCGACAATGCAGTGATAACCAACAAGTAATCTAACTAACAATTCCAAAACTACTGTCTTATACACAGTGTAAGGGGATAAGGAATATGTACATAAGGATATATGAATGAGTGATGGTACAGAGCAGCATACAGTAGATGGTATCGAGTACAGTATATACATATGAGATGAGTGTGTAGACAAAGTAAACAAAGTGGCATAGTTAAAGTGGCTAGTGATACATGTATTACATAAGGATGCAGTCGATGATGTAGAGTACAGTATATACATATGCATATGAGATGAATAATGTAGGGTAAGTAACATTATATAAGGTAGCATTGTTTAAAGTGGCTAGTGAAATATTTACATCATTTCCCATCAATTCCCATTATTAAAGTGGCTGGAGTTGGGTCAGTGTCAATGACAGTGTGTTGGCAGCAGCCACTCAATGTTAGTGGTGGCTGTTTAACAGTCTGATGGCCTTGAGATAGAAGCTGTTTTTCAGTCTCTCGGTCCCAGCTTTGATGCACCTGTACTGACCTCGCCTTCTGGATGATAGCGGGATATATATATCTTCTCTGAATTAATTATGTGCACAGTGTGATGACGAAATTAATGTTCTCCACATAGGAGAATAAAGTTGACTGAATTGAAATTTTAATTAACTGAGGTGAGTCTTGCCTTAATGATAAGGCCGAAAAGTTAACAATGGAAGTATGGGAAGCCATTACATGTCAGCATTCCTTGATTCAGGTGTTTTTTTAAATAACGAACATACACACTCGCTAGGCTTAATTCGCTTGGGCGTTAGATGATTAGATGTTAGATGATGTTAGGTATACGATTAACCTGAAGAAAATACAAAAATACATTTTGGGGATTCTAGCATATGCGACATGTCACAGTGGCCACCGAGGTCCAATTATGACTTCACAGTGTCAATTGGATATATAAACAAAACAGTACTGTACACTGTCAACATGGTTTCTCTACCAAGTGAGACAATGCAACAACAAAAAACTTGCCCACACAACCTCCACCAACGCGTGACTGTCCTTACAGGGACTTCCCAAATGTTAAGGCAGTAGGGTGGTTGTTTTCTAAGACCATATTAAGTGGACAGTGTCCTCGCTTTTACATTTGTAACTCGCCGGGACAGCATCAGAACACGTCACAGTGAATCACGACTCGCAGGCCAAGCAATTTTCCTTTCTTACAATCTCGGCCCTATCTTTTCCCCAGAGGCATTCTTCACACTCTCTCGCTCTCTCTGAGAGCACTTCCTGTGAGAGATACCAACGCCACGCTGGCTGCCCGCCTACTCCCAAGAGTCCTATTACCCACAATCCCCCAGGTGCTCACCGTGCCCCCTGGGAACGGAGAGAAAGGGAGATGTGCGTTACTGGAGTGCAAGCGACTGGGGATGTCGAGAAGGGAAGATGGAGCCGGTGTGATGTCACCATTACACCATAATGCATAAACACAGAAAAAAGAGAAGCGTATTTTAAAATCGATGGAACAGTAAAGTGATCCTACGTCACTTGCCCTCCTTTGTCGAGCTAATGATTCGCATCTGAGTTTCTTTTAGTTGTCTCAGACTTTTAAAACCAACACTGCTCTGAAAATCTCCTTGAATCTTTTCATCACTTCATCATTGGGCGGCAGGAAAGGTACCCGAGCTGCCAAGGTAAAAATCTGTTGTTCTGCCCCTGAACAGGCAGCTAACCCACTGTTCCTAGGCCATCGTTGTAAATAAGAGTTTGTTCTTAACTGACTTGCCTGGTTAAGAAATAAATCTATTTTATTTTCTTGTCTTGCCAATTTTCAAAACAAAAAGCCTCATTCGTGTCATTTAGGTAAATATGTCACTCCAAAGTGACAGACTACTGAAGTATTTTGTGTTCATTATCAACCCACAAATTCACCTTTAAATATGAATATGAATCTTTAAATATAAATGCTGCCTGGTAGTAACAACAACAACAGCTTCCTGGAGTGAAGCAGAGCTTGTGATGCTGTCTTATCATTGGCTCACCTCGCTGATTCAGACAAGAAACACATACACACACCCTCGATTGAACACATTTTTTGAGTGGAGGTGACATCGACTAACTGAAGGGAAGATCTGTGTGTGTGTGTGTGTGTGTGTGTGTGTGTGTGTGTGTGTGTGTGTGTGTGTGTGTGTGTGTGTGTGTGTGTGTGTGTGTGTGTGTGTGTGTGTGTGTGTGTGTGTGTGTGTGTGAGAGAAAGGGAGTCTGGGAAAGTAAAGACCCCCTACCTCTTAGCTTTCTGGAAGGAATGAGAGCGGTGTAGACGTCGACAGAGAGGGAGAGAGCCGAAGAGAGAGGGGTGGAGAGAGAGAGAGGGAGAGAGAGAGGGAGAGAGCTGAAGAGAGAGGGGTGGAGAGAGAGAGGGAGAGAGAGAGAGGAGAGAGCTGAAGAGAGAGGGGGGGAGAGGGAGAGAGAGAGGGAGAGAGAGAGAGGGAGAGAGCTGAAGAGAGAGGGGTGGAGAGAGAGAGGGAGAGAGAGAGGGAGAGAGCCGAAGAGAGAGGGGTGGAGAGAGAGAGGGAGAGAGAGAGGGAGAGAGCTGAAGAGAGAGGGGTGGAGAGAGAGGGGTGGAGAGAGAGAGGGAGGGAGCCGAAAAGAGAGGGGTGGAGAAAGAGGGAGAGAGAGAGAGGGAGAGAGCTGAAGAGAGAGGGGTGGAGAGAGAGAGGGAGAGAGAGCCGAAGAGAGAGGGGTGGAGAGAGAGAGGGAGAGAGCCGAAGAGAGAGGGGTGGAGAGAGAGAGGGAGAGAGAGAGGGAGAGAGCTGAAGAGAGAGGGGTGGAGAGAGAGAGGGAGAGAGCCGAAGAGAGAGGGGTGGAGAGAGAGAGGGAGAGAGCCGAAGAGAGAGGGGTGGAGAGAGAGAGGGAGAGAGCCGAAGAGAGAGGGGTGGAGAGAGAGAGGGAGAGAGCTGAAGAGAGAGGGGTGGAGAGAGAGGGAGAGAGACAGAGGGAGAGAGCTGAAGAGAGAGGGGTGGAGAGAGAGAAGGAGAGAGCCGAAGAGAGAGGGGTGGAGAGAGAGAGGGAGAGAGCCGAAGAGAGAGGGGTGGGAGAGAGGGAGAGAGAGAGAGGGAGAGAGCTGAAGAGAGAGGGGTGGAGAGAGAGGGAGAGAGAGCCGAAGAGAGAGGGGTGGAGAGAGAGAGGGAGAGAGCCGAAGAGAGAGGGGTGGAGAGAGAGAGGGAGAGAGAGAGGGAGAGAGCTGAAGAGAGAGGGGTGGAGAGAGAGAGGGAGAGAGCCGAAGAGAGAGGGGTGGAGAGAGAGGGAGAGAGCCGAAGAGAGAGGGGTGGAGAGAGAGAGGGAGAGAGCCGAAGAGAGAGGGGTGGAGAGAGAGAGGGAGAGAGCTGAAGAGAGAGGGGTGGAGAGAGAGGGAGAGAGACAGAGGGAGAGAGCTGAAGAGAGAGGGGTGGAGAGAGAGAAGGAGAGAGCCGAAGAGAGAGGGGTGGAGAGAGAGAGGGAGAGAGCCGAAGAGAGAGGGGTGGAGAGAGAGAGGGAGAGAGCTGAAGAGAGAGGGGTGGAGAGAGAGGGAGAGAGAGAGAGGGAGAGAGCTGAAGAGAGAGGGGTGGAGAGAGAGAGGGAGAGAGCCGAAGAGAGAGGTGGAGAGAGAGAGGGAGAGAGCCGAAGAGAGAGGGGTGGAGAGAGAGAGAGGGAGAGAGCCGAAGAGAGAGGTGGAGAGAGAGAGGGAGAGAGCCGAAGAGAGAGGGGTGGAGAGAGAGAGGGAGAGAGCTGAAGAGAGAGGGGTGGAGAGAGAGGGAGAGAGAGAGAGGGAGAGAGCTGAAGAGAGAGGGGTGGAGAGAGAGAGGGAGAGAGCCGAAGAGAGAGGGGTGGAGAGAGAGAGGGAGAGAGCCGAAGAGAGAGGGGTGGAGAGAGAGAGGGGGAGAGAGCCGAAGAGAGAGGGGTGGAGAGAGAAAGTTAGAGAAGAGTGCATGAGGGTGGGAGGAATAGAGGGAGGGAGCGAGAAAGAGATCCAATTTCACTGTTAAAAAACAGAGTTTGAGTCAGTTTGGCCTACACACACAGCTCAAGGTGAGGTCGCTTCAGTTCGCTCTACCGTATCCCTACACATCTCCTCCTGCCTCCTACTTGCATTTGCCTGACTTCAATGTCATCTATACTGTATACGGTGGGGTATATACGCCCAACCTCCCAACCCTCCAACTCCACCTATCACAACTTATTAAGCCCAGTTAGCAAAGAGCACAGGGGTGAGCCAATGCGTACTGGGGACTGGAGCGTGGACACGCGAGTGGTCACATTATGTGTGTAAGCTGAAAGTAAGGCCATGGCCAAACTTAAGTGGCCAGAGCTTGCAGACAGTGTGCAGACTGGCCCTCCTGATTGGAGAGGGTAACTGGTATTAACACAGCATGGTTGGCTTTGTGCCTGGATGCCCATAGTGAATGGTACATGATATTGGGTTAGAGAGGATTGCCAAAAGCTGTTGGAATTAGTACTAGTGGTCCCAGCCAAGGTAATGGGTATTGGTAATGCTTTGACTGGTGGACATTGGAAAGTGTGTGTATGTATGTGTGTGTGTGTGTGTGTGTATGTATGTGTGTGTGTGTGTGTGTGTGTGTGTGTGTGTGTGTGTGTGTGTGTGTGTGTGTGTGTGTGTGTGTGTGTGTGTGTGTGTGTGTGTGTGTGTGTGTGTGTGTGTGTGTGTGTGTGTGTGTGTGTGTATGTATGCACGTGCATATGTTTGTTTGCTCATCCTTGCATGCCTATGTGTGTGTGTGTCTGTCTTCACATCAACAGGGGGACCATCGTTGGGGTTGGGATAGAGAAGAAGGATGGGGGCTGGGCCTGTGTCCCAAATGGAACCCTAATACCCAGTGGTGGAAAAAGTACTCAACGAGTATTTGGTTTAAAATATACTTAAGTATCAAAAGTAGAAGTATGAATCATTTCAAATTCCTTATATTAAGAAAATGACTCCCTTTAAGAGTGTGCTCCTAATCTCAGCTCGTTACCTGTATAAAAGGCACCTGGGAGCCAGAAATCTTTCTGATTGAGAGGGGGTCAAATACTTATTTCCCTCATTAAAATGCAAATCAATGTATAACATTTTTGACATGCGTTTTTCTGGATATTTTTGTTGTTATTCTGTCTCTCAATGTTCAAATTAACCTACCATTAAAATGATAGACTGATCATTTCTTTGTCGGTGGGCAAACGTACAAAATCAGCAGGGGATCCAATACTTTTTTCCCTCACTCTATATAGTGCATTAGTTTTGACCAGAAATACCAAAATGTGTACCAAAAGTAATGCACTATGGAGGGAATATGTTGTCATTTGAGTCACATTCTGGGTATTGAGGTATAACCTATTCAAACACAACTCTCCCACAACTCTCAGTGATATAGTCACTTTCTGGAGTACTTTGTAGTTAATTGACACATTCGGTGCCATTTGGGGGGGCACCGATGAGATAGAGGAGGGAGTTGAGGAGCCTGGGACTTGGAGTTCAAACCTATATATAGCCACTTTCCGAAGCATTTAATTGACACATTTGGAGTGAGTGCAACAGGTTTAGGATGTTTTTTGGGGTCGATATCCTTCCCCTCCGGTATCCCAATGGTTAGAACGATGATAATGAGATGGGCATAGAGGAAATAGGTTTACACAAAACAGCGGCCTCCGGTATCTAGCTCCACAGTGCTCCACGTAGAAATATAATTGTGCCGTCTTCCACTTGTTTGGTTGCGTCCCAAATGGCACCCTACTCCCTACACAGCGCACTACTTTTGACCAAGGACCAGAGGGCTCTGGTCACTGTAAACAGAATAGGGTGCCATTTGGGAAACATTCTTATACTGTAGTTTTGCACACATGTACTGTACATTATTGATAAGCAGGGTAACGTCCTGTAGTCATGTGCATACACTGTAACAGTATGACACATGTAGATATAGCTCCAGGCCAAAGGTATACACTGAGTATACAAAACATTAAGAACAGTTCCAATCATTCCATGAATGTTGTTCTGGAGGCAGCTCTGCAGAGTACTAGCTGACTCGGCCACAAAGTAATGCAATCTGATTTTAAATCTAACCGTAACCTTAACCACACTGCTAACCCTAATGCCTAAACCTAACCTTAAATTAAGACCAGACAGAACATGTTTGGAGAAATGGTTCAGTTCTACCTCCAGGACAAAACTCATGACAATAAACGTCAACCTGCATCATTCCAGAGTCTGTAATCACGAAGCAGGAGGGGCTGAGAACTGAGACCCTAGAGACAAGGTGAGACAAGATTAAATGTCTCTTTCTCTCTAGATGCGAGTTCTTGCTCACCAAAGGCCTCACCATCACAGTTTCAAACCTAGACGCTACTATTAGACATACGCTATTAGACAGACGCTACTATTTCCATGACATAGACTGACCAGGTGAATCCAGGTGAAAGCTATGATCCCTTGTTGATGTCACTTGTTAAATCCACTTCAATCAGTGCAGATGAAGGGGAGGAGAAAGGTTCATTAAAGAAGGACTTTTAAACCTTGAGACAATTGAGACATGGATTGTGTATGTGTACCAGAGGGTGACTGGGCAAGAATGGGCAAGAGAAAACGTGTAAGTTCCTTTGAACGAGGTATGGTAGTATGTGTCAAGAACTGCAACGCTGCTGGGTTTTTCACACTCAACAGTTTCCTGTGTGTATCAAGAATTGTAGAGTTCGTGCCCGACAAATCTCAATAAATTATTTTCATATTTCGATCCCACTCTAGCCACAGCTATTGTTCCCTTCCGTCTTCCCAGTCTCTGTCTCTCTGTTCTCCTTTTTCACTCTCTTTCAATTGCTAAGTTGGTAAAGAGGAGAGGCGAGGAGAGAGAAATAGAAAAGAGACAAGAGAACAAAGGAGAGATTAGTACAATACAAGGCAAGAAAATACACAAAAAGAAAATGCGAAAAAAGGATTGAACAAATGAGAATTAAAAATAAGAGAAGAAAGAGGAAGAGCAGAGAGTGGAAGAGAGGAAGAGGAGAGCAGAGAGTGGAGGAGAGGAAGAGCACAGAGTGGAGGAGAGGAAGAGGAGAGCAGAGAGTGGAGGAGAGGAAGAGCAGAGAGTGGAGGAGAGGAAGAGCACAGAGTGGAGGAGATGAAGGGCAGAGAGTGGAGGAGATGAAGAGCAGAGAGTGGAGGAGATGAAGAGCAGAGAGTGGAGGAGATGAAGAGCAGAGAGTGGAGGAGATGAAGAGCAGAGAGTGGAGGAGATGAAGAGCAGAGAGTGGAGGAGAGGAAGAGCACAGAGTGGAGGAGATGAAGAGCAGAGAGTGGAAGAGAGGAAGAGGAGAGCACAGAGTGGAGGAGAGGAAGAGCACAGAGTGGAGGAGAGGAAGAGCACAGAGTGGAGGAGAGGAAGAGCACAGAGTGGAGGAGAGGAAGAGGAGAGCACAGAGTGGAGGAGAGGAAGAGCACAGAGTGGAGGAGAGGAAGAGCACAGAGTGGAGGAGATGAAGAGCAGAGAGTGGAGGAGATGAAGAGCAGAGAGTGGAGGAGAGGAAGAGGAGAGCAGAGAGTGGAGGAGAGGAAGAGGAGAGCAGAGAGTGGAGGAGAGGAAGAGCAGAGAGTGGAGGAGAGGAAGAGGAGAGCAGAGAGTGGAGGAGAGGAAGAGTATAGAGTGGAAGAGAGGAAGAGGAGAGCAGAGAGTGGAGGAGAGGAAGAGCACAGAGTGTAAGAGTAGCTCAGTTGGTAGAGCATGGCGCTTGTAACGCCAGGGAGGGTTCGATTCCCGGGACGTAGAATGTATGCACACATGACTGTAAGTCGCTTTGGATAAAAGCGTCTGCTAAATGGCATATATATATAAGAGAGGAAGAGGAGAGCAGAGAGTGGAGGAGAGGAAGAGCACAGAGTGGAAGAGAGGAAGAGGAGAGCAGAGAGTGGAGGAGAGGAAGAGTACAGAGTGGAAGAGAGGAAGAGGAGAGCAGAGAGCAGAGAGTGGAGGAGAGGAAGAGCAGAGAGTGGAGGAGAGGAAGAGGAGAGCAGAGAGTGGAGGAGAGGAAGAGCAGAGAGTGGAAGAGAGGAAGAGGAGAGCAGAGAGTGGAGGAGAGGAAGAGGAGAGCAGAGAATGGAGGAGAGGAAGAGGAGTGCAGAGAGTGGAGGAGAGAAAGTGGAGAGCAGAGAGTGGAGGAGAGGAAGAGGAGAGCAGAGAGTGGAGGAGAGGAAGAGGAGAGCAGAGAGTGGAGGAGAGGAAGAGGAGAGCAGAGAGTGGAGGAGAGAAAGTGGAGAGCAGAGAATGGAGGAGAGGAAGAGGAGTGCAGAGAGTGGAGGAGAGGAAGAGGAGAGCAGAGAATGGAGGAGAGGAAGAGGAGTGCAGAGAGTGGAGGAGAGGAAGAGGAGAGCAGAGAGTGGAGGAGAGAAAGTGGAGAGCAGAGAATGGAGGAGAGGAAGAGGAGTGCAGAGAGTGGAGGAGAGGAAGAGGAGAGCAGAGAGTGGAGGAGAGGAAGAGCACAGAGTGGAAGAGAGGAGAGCCTGTGAGTAATCTGTACGGTAAGTCTCTGAGGGCCTCTCATGGAGGACATGGCTGATTGATTGGAACAGGGGAAAACTTTGTCAGGCTGGCCATCATGAGTAGATCTCTTCCCTGATAATAATCCCCCTCCTTCGGCAGGGGACTCGTGTCACACCGTTGCATTTCACTGACGATGATGCCGGGACGATTCCTGCTAATGCACATTCCTAATTCCATTCCCTGCTCTGTACATCCCTGTGTCAGTTTACCCTGACTGAGCTTGTGTGTGTGTGTGTGTGTGTGTGTGTGTGTGTGTGTGTGTGTGTGTGTGTGTGTGTGTGTGTGTGTGTGTGTGTGTGTGTGTGTGTGTGTGTGTGTGTGTGTCTGCAACCAAAAAGAAAAAGAAAATCAAAAGTGTATTAGTGTGAATGAGTGAAACTGCGAAAGAAAATGTGTAATGGTGTGTGACGTTGTGTATTCAGTGTGTCTTTGAGTTCAGTGTGGGCGGTCATCTCCGCGTGAGTGAGCAACACGGTGTCCCAAATAATCCCATCTCAGAGACTAAGCCTACTGTACATAACAGATAAGGGTCGACGAGAGAGAATGGGGGAATTACTTTTATCGACAAAGTGTCATGATTAATAGATTTTTCTCAATTAAAACTACAGACAATGGACAAGGAACAGCAGGTTGGCTGTTTCTCCTCCTAAACGGCCCCATTTCCTCCTTCCTTCACAGGTCAGCGCCACCAACCCATTAGAAGTCGCCAGGGCCTCCCAACGGGCTACAGGAAGGAGGAAGTCTCTCTTTCTCAATCATCTCGCTCTCTGTGTCTCTCTCTCTATATCTTCCTCTCTCTCTCTGTCTACAGTATGTCCCTTTCTTCGTCTTTCTCCCCCTCTGCTCATCTCTCCCAGCCTTCTTCCTCTCCCCCTCTCTCTGGCTCTGTCATTTGTCATGGCTGCAGCAGCAATACCAATGGCACCACTGTGGCACTCGACTGGCATTCTATCATGAGATCAGTCACCCATTGGAAACGGGCTCCAAGGGATGTTTGTCATTGGTGAGTTAGGACTCTGTGACACTTGTCATTGGTGGGTTAGCTATGACTACGTGCCCCTCTACCGCACACCCTGTGAGATTATCTGTCTAACCTCGAGGCATTAATGTAGAGAATCTAATTCGATGTAGAATAATGATTTGTGCAAAAAAAATATGAATAATAGAGTAATTAATCCATTTGGCTGGGTAAGAAATGTTAATTAATTAGGGCTTTGATTTAATTTATTCTCACCGCGGCGCACCATTTGGCTCTCTCGATGTGAACCTTGGAGACGCCGGGCTTTCAGACGTGTAGACACACACACACACACACACACACACACACACACACACACACACACACACACACACACACACACACACACACACACACACACGCGCTTGCCACTGCTTCAGGAAAGTTGTTTATTCCCCTTAGCTCTGTGTCATTTTCGTAATGCACATGTATGATGCGCCGTTAATGACTTTGGTCCACAAACTCAATGAGTCAACGAGTCACTTGTGTACAGCCCATTAATTGTCTGGCTCCAGACATAAAAGTCACAAAAGAAATGCACCATGTACAAAATGACAAAAGGCCTCCACGTACAAGGACAGGCGTCTTTCAAGTCGAGGCGTATTTGGGAATTCCTTAAAGACGGACTGTCTGAGAAGCGCTGTGCAGAGGAGAGGGTGCATTCGATTCGGTTGTCATTTTGGGTTTTCGCTCGGTTCACAGGCGTTCTCTGAGATGGATTGAATGAATGGAGTCTGGTTCTGTTGAAATCCATGGATCACACTGAAGATGAGGACATTATAGGGTACAGATTGCTCTTCAAATTCAAATTCAGAGGTCGAAAGCCTCTTTCTCTGTCTTTTTGTCTGTCTCATTCTGCTCGTCTCTCTGTCTCGGTCTCTGGCCAACTCCTCCTTTCACTTCTCCCCTGCGCGTCTGGCTCATTGTTCACTCTCTCTCTCTCCATGTCTCTCTCTCTCTCTTTCTACGTCGTGTCTCTCTCCTTCTCTCACTCCTTCCCCCTCTCCATATCCACTCTCATCCTCTATCTAGCTGTCAGAGGGGATTTACCACGGTTCTCCACTGAGCCGCAGGGCCTAGCAGCCTGTCGGCATGCTTTCACTCAGGTCCTCCTGGGCTTTGGCGGGTGGCTCCCTCCTACTCTGTTAAACAAGACCAGTATGCACGTAAAGCATCCGTCCTTTCACTTGACCTGTGTCTCTGTCTGTTCCCTGCCATGTTCTCGTGGGTGGCTATGTTATGACCTGTGTCAGTGGTTTGACGCTCATGCACTGAAGAAGAAGCATGGTTTTACGCCCCAAATGGCACCCTTTTCCTTATGTAAAGGTAGTGCACTAAATACGGAAAAGGGTGCCATTTGGGACACACACACACACACACGGTGTTGAAGAGCATAGCGAGCTCAACCGGTTCACTTCCTACGAATATCCTCTCCTGAGTGGCGCAGCGGTCTAAGGCACTGCAGCTCAGTGCAAGAGGCATCACGACAGGTTCAAATCCAGGTTGTAGCACATCCGGCCATGATTGGGAGTCCCATAGGGCTGCGCACAACTGGCCCAGTGTTGTCTGGGTTTGGTCGGGGTAGGCTGTCATTGTAAGTAAGAACTGACTTGCTTAGTTAAATAAAGGTTACATTTCAGTATTTTATTAAAAAATGATGCATTATAAGCACATGTATAATGCCCTATGAGCTATGAGATAAGGCACTACATGGACAATACACAAACTAGGTGCTAATAACTGCTCATAAATCTATAACTACACTCATTCCACCTTCCTCCCATTAATCACTGAATGATACTCATTGGCTTTTGAAGGAGAAGGCTTTTAAAAGTTCCCCTAGGAGCAATTTACTTTCCCTCCATCTCTTTTCACTCTACCTCACTATTCATCTGACTCCCCCTCTCTGCTCTCCCTGCTCGTCGGTTCTTGCACTTAGCAAACAGATATGGTTAGTAGCCACTAAACGTGAGGAAAATGCTTGGTCAGAACCAAAACAACACTTACATTCAAAAGGCATAAATAACGCTCATTTCAGGGCAAGAATTGAGGCCAGTCTATTTTATCGATAATGTTTGTTGAGTTGTCTGGCGCAAAATGGCTGCTAAGAGAAACTGCTAAAACAATGACGCCTGCCATGTATTTATGTGTTCCCCATTGGCTGCAACAGCTACTCTTCCTGGGATTCACACAAAACACATTACAAAACATAGACAACAAAAAAAACAATACAGACTGCTGTTGTTTGGAAACTTCTTGGGGTTGGACTTCTCGTAGAAATATGCTCTACAGTCCCGTAATGCAAACTGATTGTCCCTGAGAAAGAAGCTGCCTTTGGGTCCATTCCCTATGTTCCTCTGATGGTCTTTAGGCTACATTTAGGCTACATCTCTAGAGAGTGTTCGTCCTTACGTGTTCCTAGTGTGTACAGTCGCCCTGTTTCTTCTTTTCGAAAGCTGTAAACTTGCTGGTTTTCTTCCTCAGCCTTCCCGATCTCCCTTTGCACCATACTCTGGCATTCCTTTGGGTCTAGATTCCTCCAGCTTGAGACGCTCATGACATAAACTTGGGGAGCTTGTTTGAAGTGTCAAGCAGAGGGTCGAGCTGGTGTTATTATTGGCTTCTGGCGTTGTGTGGTGACGGAGACAACACTTCTGTAGCCAGGGACTTTAGATGCAACCCACAAATAGGAACTTACATAGCTCCCAGTTTTGTTCACTCCATGGCCACCGTTAAGCTTAATGGACCTGGCTTTTAGCCATACCGAGACCAGTGTACATTGGCTGTAGAACCATAACATCTGCACAAATCTTAACCAGTAGAATGTACCTGTGGCATTCCATATAGTGTATACCCCTTGCAAACCATAGTATACCATATAGTTAAAGCATATAGATTTTACCCCTAGAGCAGAGCAGTAACACATTTGAATGTACTGCATTTTCAGTTCCATACTACCATTAAAAACTACCAGCCTCAGGCTACATTGCTGCTGTCATAGTGAATCTCTTAGTCTGATGTTGAATGAAATCTGCTAGTTTTAGGCCTAAATAGCTATCAAATTTCATATAATCTCGTACACTTGAGAAACATGCCACCCACTGATGATATGGAGATGCAAATGGTTGCAGAATTTCTGTGTATTTTTTTGCCTTCGTTTTTCCAACTTACGTAATATTTTCTTTCTTGAGTGCATCACCTTCAGGCGTTCTCTGACGTGCAGTTAAGGCACAAAATACAGGCATACCTTAAAACCTCTTACAGCCACCCCCCTACTTTTTTTCTATCTCCGCCTGAAGACATACCCAAATCTAACTGCCTGTAGCTCAGGCTCAGAAACGAGGATATGTATATTCTTGATTTCATTTTAAAGAAAACACTCTGAAGTTTGTGCAAATGTGAATTGAATGTAGGAGAATATAACACAATAGATCTGGTTTAGATAATACGTTTTTTCATTTTTATTGTTGTATCATCATCTTTAAAATGAACAAGATAAAACAAACAATCAGATAGGATGATGGGGACAATTTCAGTGAAAAATATAAGAGGGCAACAGTACATGTTCAAAGTTTCAAAATGATAACTTCCAAAATGAGTGTGCTACATGACATTTATCATGAAGTCACCCAGGTGTCCCACACAAGTAGCTCAAATGTACCCAAGTGGCCAAATTGGTGAAGTTATACATTTTGAATGGAATAACTATATACAAAATACCAAAATGGCATTTTAACACCCCCCAAAAATGGAGAAAAAACAAGAAAAAAATATATACATTTACAAAATAACACTTTCAATATTTGAAAGGCCCTCAGTCCTCTACACAATATTGTGCTGCTGATGCAAGGTGCCAGGTGCCATAGCAGTCTCTTTCATTTTGCAAAGAACATAGCGACGCCTCCATGCTGTGCCCTTTTTGCCCTGAGGCACATCCATGACTGCAGAAATACATTTGGGTAGATGAACACCACTTGTGACAGGAGCTGGATGAACCAGCTTCAGTGGGGGATGGACACCTTGGCACTGGGGGCTCCCATTCGGAGTCAGTGTCACTGTGAAAGAATATGTTCAGTTAGAATAGTTTCACATACAGTGGGGCAAAAAAGTATTTAGTGAGCCACCAATTGTGCAAGTTCTCCCACTTAAAAAGATGAGAGAGGCCTGTCATTTCTATCATATGTACACTTCAATTATGACAGACAAAATGAGAAAGAAAAATCCAGAAAATCACATTGTAGGATTTTTAATGAATTTATTTGCAAATTATGGTGGAAAATAAGTATCTGGTCACCTACAAACAAGCAAGATTTCTGGCTCTCACAGACCTGTAACTTCTTAAGAGGCTCCTCTGTCCTCCACTTGTTAACTGCATTAATGGCACCTGTTTGAACTTGTTATCAGTATAAAAGACACCTGTCCACAACCTCAAACAGTCACACTCCAAACTCCACTATGGCCAAGACCAAAGAGCTGTCAAAGGACACCAGAAACAAAATTGTAGACCTGCACCAGGCTGGGAAGACTGAATCTGCAAAAGGCAAGCAGCTTGATTTGAAGAAATCAACTGTGGGAGCAATTATTAGGAAATGGAAGACATACAAGACCACTGATAATCTCCCTCGATCTGGGGCTCCACGCAATATCTCACCCCGTGGGGTCAAAATGATCACAAGAACGGTGAGCAAAAATCCCAGAACCACACAGGGGGACCTAGTGAATGACCTGCAGAGAGCTGGTACCAAAATAACAAAGCCTACCATCAGTAACACACTACGCCGCCAGGGACTCAAATCCTGCAGTGCCAGACGTGTCCCCTTGCTTAAGCCAGTACATGTCCAGGCCTGTCTGAAGTTTGCTAGAGAGCATTTGGATGATCCAGAAGAAGATTGGGAGAATATCATATGGTCAGATGAAATTTTGGTAAAAACTCAACTCGTCGTGTTTGGAGGACAAAGAATGCTGAGTTGCATCCAAAGAACACCATACCTACTGTGAAGAATGGGGGTGGAAACATCATGCTTTGGGGCTGTTTTTCTGCAAAGGGACCAGGACGACTGATCCGTGTAAAGGAAAGAATGTGCGGATGTGCTGCACATCGAGATGGAATGCTTGTAAAAATAAACACCACCTCATTATCCTCTGATTAGGACATATCATAGAACTCAAAAAGGTGAGAGGGTTATGGTCGGTGTAGACCACAATAGGTACTACTCCCGACCTGACATAGACCTCGAAGTGTTGTAGCTCCCATATGAGTGCTAGCTCTTCTTTTTCAATGACCGAGTAGTTCAACTGATAATGGTTAAATTCACCCTAAAGGTGTTTTGATATACACAACTTGCAGTTTGTGAAAAATAGTGCATTCAACCCTGTATAAATCAGTCAGTTCTTAACGTAAAGACTTAAAACACAGGATTCTGTAAAAGCCTACCCCAATGAGGATATCGGTTTACTTTTAGCTTCCTGTGCCAACCGGAAGTGCCTTAAATTGGGGTCATAGGGGCTGTTTTGAAGGGTTAAAAAAGTCAGATCTTCATATGTGTGATTAGGCAACCCTCACGAACTGTAAATCAGTCATTTCTCCCAACAGATGTCAAAGGAAAAACTCTCACACACACACAGCAAGGGTGGAGTAACACAGTGTGGGGCTTAAGGACACACAGAGCCTGCAATGGCATCACCATAATCTCTAGGCCTTGCTGTGTTCAACAAGATGCCCCACTTGACCGTAGCTCACTCTGTCTGACCGCAGTGACCATGCAAAAAAAGTAGTCTCATGTAGCAGGCTTGGTCTGTGTAAAAAAAGTAATCGCATGTAGCTCACTCGGTCTGACCACAGGGACCATGTAAAAAAGTAGTCTCGTCAATGTGATTGTTTTTAATGGGAAAAGAGAGAATTTGACTATGAGTATGGGAGTAGTTGGGAGTGTGTTCCACAAATAGAATGTATTTGACTACAGGCTGACAAGCAGAGTTGGGGCCTCATCTATGTGAGCATTGTTAAACTGAAAAACACAGAGTTTGACCATGTGCTGACAGCATGGGAGGAGTTGGGGGAGTGTTTGAATGAGAAGGGTGATCTTTTCTAATAGACTGCATTTCACTTTGTGCTGACAAGCAGAGGAGGAGTGCAGGGAGTGGTAGGTAAAGAGGAGATTCTATAGTGGTGAGGAGTGGTCTCGTGTGTTTATAAGTATCAATTAAGCAGCCTGAAGCATTGTACGTTCTGTTTTACTCAAGGGATTGTGTTAAGGTTTTTATTTACTGTTATTTCACTTTTCAATAGTATAGATGGCTCCAGTGCGCTCATGTCCACTTTGCTACAAGGTTGTGATTGGCTTCAGTCAGCACCTTAGGTATGTACACAATGTGAATAACAGTGGAAGAGAGGATGCTCCTTTGTAATTGGCAGTCGGGCCGTGTCAATGTCAGGCAGGAGCAGTGTCCAGTGACAGGATGCTCCACACATCTCAGCAGACTCGACCGGCATATTGACTCCCACACAGAGCACAGAGGAGACAGGTTTTAGAGGACCTTAGGGAGACTGCTGATGATGGAAAGGCTGGCGGCGTTGAGGGCATCGATCCCTGCCATCCCACTGGGTGACTGAATTGGAAATTGTGGAGACTAAGGAAAGAAGGAGGAGGAAGAGGATGAAGATGAGGAACAGACGGCCAGACAACCTCCACTAAGATCAGCTATTCTGACAGGACACGTTCGATTGTCAAAATGCACCTGTAAACTATGGAACAGTCAAGTGTGAATTTTGAGATGTATCTAATTTCTTGTGTTTGCGCTGTCAGAAGACACCCTCCAAGGTGGCCAAGCCTCAGCTGGAACTTACCCCAAAGAGGAAGCAGGCGATCCTCAGGCGCCGCATGGTGCTGGCCGTCAGCCCCCTGCTAGTCTCACCCCTCGAAGTGACGAGCAAGTCGGCCCTCAACTCCCCCGTTGTCACATTGCAAGGCATGCATCAGCTGAATTCAAACAGAGTCAGACTGAAAAAGCCATTGCCTCAAAGAGGATAACGCTGCAGGAGAAGGCGCACAAGGAAAGAGGGGAGCCCGATGCAGCTAGACGGAAGGGGAGCCGAACAACAACGAGACTTCTTCTTCCTCGAAAACTCTTAAAGACTGTCTCACATTTACACTTCTGATTGGTGTGGTTTTCTATTGGTTTGTGGCTTACTGGGGCTTTCTCATGCCGTCCCTGGAAGGGGTGCGTCACCTGAGTGGGTTGATTCACTGATGTGGTCATCCTGTCAGGGTTTGCGCCCCCCTTGGGTTGTGCCATGGCGGAGATCTTTGTGGGCTATACTCAGCCTTGTCTCAGGATGGTAAGTTGGTGGTTGAAGATATCCCTCTAGTGGTGTGGGGGCTGTGTTTTGGCAAAGTGGGTGGGGTTATATCCTTCCTGTTTGGCCCTGTCTGGGGGTGTCCTCGGATGGGGCCACAGTGTCTCCTGACCCCTCCTGTCTCAGCCGCCAGTATTTATGCTGCAGTAGTTTATGTGTGGGGGGGCTAGGGTCAGTTTGTTATATCTGGAGTACTTCTCCTGTCCTATTCGGTGTCCTGTGTGAATCTAAGTGTGCGTTCTCTAATTCTCTCCTTCTCTCTTTCGGAGGACCTGAGCCCTAGGACCATGCCCCAGGACTACCTGACATGATGACTCCTTGCTGTCCCCAGTCCACCTGGCCGTGCTGCTGCTCCAGTTTCAACTGACCTGAGCCCTAGAAATTGGTGCATTCACCTTCTGCCTTATTATTATTCGACCATGCTGGTCATTTATGAACATTTGAACTTATTGGCCATGTTCTGTTATAATCTCCACCCGGCACAGCCAGAAGAGGACTGGCCACCCCACATAGCCTTGTTCCTCTCTAGGTTTCTTCCTAGGTTTTGGCCTTTCTAGGGAGTTTTTCCTAGCCACCGTGCTTCTACACCTGCATTGCTTGCTGTTTGGGGTTTTAGGCTGGGTTTCTGTACAGCACTTTGAGATATCAGCTGATGTACGAAGGGCTATATAACTACATTTGATTTGATTGTGTTCTTGTTCAGATTTTAAAAGTGTAAAATGTGTGTAATTTACTCTGTTCTATTTTGGTGTGAGTCTTCATGTCAAGGTTGGTGCTGTTTTATTAAATAATTGAGTAATTCTTTGTTGTGCTTTTTTTATGGTTTGTATTTGGTCTGTGTCACTTAATTTGTAAGTGTTGAACCTTCACTGTGTTTACTGTCTTTCAAGGTTGGAAAAAAACAGTTTGGCTTAATTGGCATGGGAAACATACGTTAACATTGCCAAAGCAAGCGAAGTAGATAATAATCAAAAGTGAAATAAATAATAAAGACCTGCTGTAGTCTGTATTCCTGCTGTTCTAGAAGCACAATTTTGTACTAGAAACTTAGACAGGCTGAAATCACAGAAAGGGAAACAAATGACATTAACCTAGTCTCTAGGCCGTAGTTCAATGAGATATCCCACTTATGCAAATTATGCAAATTAATTACATAAAAATCATACAATGTGATTTTCTGGATTTTTGTTTTAGATTCCGTCTCTCACAGTTGAAGTGTACCTATGATAACAATTACAGACCTCTACATGCTTTGTAAGTAGGAATACCTGCAAAATCGGCAAAATGCAGAGGTGCATTCAACTATGGAAATCGCTAGTTAACATATTTCTTTTGTTTTGTGTTAGCCGCGACCGCTAGCTAACGTTAGCCAACAGTCTGAGAAGGTAGTGTGCGGCAAACGTAAGTATCTGTTTCGGGTCTAAAATGCTGCTAAAATGTATCAAGTGGCAATGTAGACATTCTATTATATTTAGTAGGAATAGCTAAGTCATTTTATGTTGGAATATTATCACTAAAAAGCCATAGTAATCCTTACGAAAAGTAGCTGTTTGATGTTTCACCTGAACATTTTTGGTATGTTCATTCAAATCATTCAACTGGCAACATGTTCGCCGCAAACAGACGCCTTGTTGAACTCGCCACAGGACAACATAGAAAACCAGGAAAAATCTGAGTTTTCAGCAGCAGCAACACCCATGAAAACACCCAGGTCATTGGGGTTTCAAGAGGGCACCTTCCATCTTCAACATTTCGTTGATTAAGCCAGAAGAGTCAACAGTGGATTCTGGCATCCCAGAACCACTCCCCTTTTTACCTTCCCCAGCCTTCCTTCTCCTTCAGCCAGAACCACTGGCTTTCAGCACCTCCTGAAGTCACACATCCTCTACACCCAATTCCACTGGCCGGATCTTCAATTTCCAGGCCAACTGCTCTGTGCAAGCACACGTCAGTCTTCCTCACACAGTTGGGTCCTTCTTGTTGATAGTGGATTCATGCTAAAAACCTCAAACTCTGAAACACGTTGGGGTCATTTTCTAAACGACACATGATATTGTATTCTACCCTCGTAAAGTACTTTTCTGTTTCACGCTATTGCTCCTACAAATGTTTAGTACTGTTAGAAAGGTAAGAACTGTAAGATTCTGATAAAAGGGGAAAATACAGAGCCTGAGTCTAGGTTTGAAATAAAATATGTCACCAATTACTGTTCCAAAATGTTTCTTTTGATATTTATTTTGTCATATCTTTTACCTAATGGTGGCACTCTAAACATGCACCAATTCCCTTAGGAACACAGGATTTTTAAAAGTGTAGGGCTTGTGCAAAAGCCTTCATTTGTCATCTTACAGGAATGATTTGCGTACATATGAGAAGAATGCTGAAGCCTTTACCTATCCATTGACATATCCCCTGTCTGATTCCCAGTTCATACACTAAAGAACAATAGGACATGCTGTCTCTTGGCCACTTTGAACCAGTTGTGTCTGGTTTGGGTAGTGAGTCACTGTGCCAAAATGGCTGAAAGGATTTTCAAGCCTGACATCTTAAAATGACCTTAGCAGTCAGGGCTTTTTGAGGAGTTAATTTTTTTTTTAAATGAGGAAACTTCAAACTTATTTTCCTATTCACATGTCCTATTGTAAATGATGAGCTAGATCAATGGTGCATGTGGAGGATCCATAAAAGGTCATATGGATGGAGAAGGAAATGCACAATTACAATCAGGGTGTAGTACTCTTTCCATGATTTACTAAATGTTTGTACTTTTGGTGACTTGAAATACATTGCATATTCTATGAATATGACCATAGATTTATGGACTTTATGGGGGGAGGCGGGGGGAGTGGAGATTATGACATTGCCAGCAGTAAGATCAGAGGTTAACAGGTTAATGAAGTACATTTTCCTCCATACAATGTAAAGTGCTTTGAGCACCTGGAAAAGCTTTATATAAATCAAATCCATTGATGAATTCCTACATTTGTACATACAAATACAGACATCTTTATGTTTTCTCATATAAGCTGGTGAGAATCATGCTAGTTTATTTTGGGACAGAATGTTCTCAGGATACTGTCTAGTGAACTAAGCACTTAAGTTTTCTGCTAAATCTATGGGGTGGGGGGGGGGAGTGTTGTTCGAGGCACAGTGGGGTGTCAGGGAAACAAGGCAAACGCATGGCTACAAGCTAACACCACAGCTGGCCGTGTCCAAAACATTGCAAATTATTCATAAACGTGAGCTTGTGTTATTGAATAACTTAAAACCCCCCAAAAAGATCACAAGACATTACTTATTAAGTAGCATTGTGAGAAAAGGGGGACCCGCTGAAGCTAATCTGATGATTCAACAAAGGTGTGGGGAAAGGAATTCAAACAGCCCAAAACCTTTTAAATGGATTGACATACAGTATTTAACTAGCGTCTTATTCATAATCCATACTGCCCTTTTCCCCAAAAAAAATCAGATTACATTAGTTAGCAATGAGTACACTTCTGGGACTATTCCACCTGTTCCATTGGGCCAGACTACACATATCGAGCGCTTGTACAGGATTTGAGGATAAAACGATATATTTTTGACCAATAAGGGCTGATAATGACAAGAACATTCTGCTCGTCTCCAACTCACTTTCAAATGAGCTTATAGCATTCCCTTTTGTGAGTGTTCCCCATTTTGAGGTTGACATTGGCGAAATGGCAGCCTATTCTTTACATAGTGCACTACTTTTGACCAAGAAATAGGGTGCCATTTGAGACACATCCATTGAATGCCACACTGCTATCTCCACCTCTGGGGTTCAAATGTTGTGGTGACCCCAAAACATGTCCACCCGGCCTTAAAAACGACTTCTCCCCCAGGCCAGAGCTACAATAACTTACTTAGTAAATGGATGCAAGGAAAACTTTGGTAAGTCCTCAATGGGGACAACGGTGGACAGCCAGCGGCAGTTCTGTCAGAAAGACAAATTATTCAAGTGGAACTGGGCCTCCTTTTATTAATACAGTTCAAGTCGGAAGTTTAGGTTGGAGTCATTAAAACTTGTTTTTCAACCACTCCACACATTTCTTGTTAACAAACTATACTTTTGGCAAGTCGGTTAGGACATCTACTTTGTGCATGACAAGTCATTTTTCGAACAATTGTTTACACGCAGATTATTTCACTTATAATTCACTGAATAGCAATTCCAGTAGGTCAGAAGTTTACATACACTAAGTTGACTGTGCCTTTATTAAACAGCTTGGAAAATTCCAGAAAGTGATGTCATGGCTTTAGAAGCTTCTGATAGGCTAATTGACATCATTTGAGTCAATTGGAGGTGTACCAGTGGATGTATTTCAAGGCCTACCTTCAAACTCAGTGCCTCTTTGCTTGACATCACGGGGAAATCAAAAGAAATCAGCCAAGACCTCAGAACAAAATTGTATACCTCCACAAGTCTGCTTCATCCTTGGGAGCAATTTTCAAATGCCTGAAGGTACCACTTTCATCTGCACGAAAAATTGTACGCAATTATAAACACCATGGGACCATGCAGCCATCATACCGCTCAGGAATCTAGAGATGAATGTACTTTGGTGCGAAAAGTGCAAATCCATCCCAGAACAACAGCAGCAGGACCTTGTGAAGATGCTGGAGGAAACAGGTACAAAAGTATCTATATCCACAGGAAAACGAGTCCTATATCAACCTAACCTGAAAAGCCGCTCAGCAAGGGAGAAGCCACTGCTCCAAAATTGCCATAAAAAAGCCAGACTACAGTTTGCAACTTCACATGGGTACAAAGATCATACTTTTTGGAGAAATGTCCTCTGGTCTGATGAAACAAAAATAGAACTGTTTGGCCATAATGATCATCGTTATGTTTGGAGGAAAAAGGGGGATGCTTGCAAGCCGAAGAACACCCTCCCAACCGTGAACCATGGGGGTGGGCAGCATCATGTTGTGGGGGGAGCTTTGCTGCAGGAGGGACTGGTGCACTTCACAAAATAGATGACTTCATGAGGAAGAAACATTATGTGGATATATTGAAGCAACATCTCAAGACATCAGTTAGGAAGTTAAAGCTAGGTCGCAATTGGGTCTTCCAAATGGACAATGACCCCAAGCATACTTCCAAAGTTGCGGGAAAATGGCTTAAGGACAACAAAGTTAAGGTATTGGAGTGGCCAAAGCCCTGACCTCAGTCCCATAGAAAATTTGTGGGCAGAGCTGAAAAAGTGTGTGCAAGCAAGGAGGCCTACAAACCTGACTCAGTTACACCAGCTCTGTCAGGAGGAATGGGCCAGAATTCACCCAACTTATTGTGGGAAGCTTGTGGAAGGCTACCCTAAACGTTTGACCCAAGTTAAACAATTTAAAGGCAATGCTACCAAATACTAATTGAGTGTATGTAAACGTCTGACCCACTGGGAATGTGTTGAAAGAAATAAAAGCATTCTTAAAATAAAGTGGTGATCCTAACTGATCTACGACGGGGAATTTTTACTAGGATTAAATGTCAGGAATTATGAAACTGAGTTTAAATGTTATTGGCTAAGGTGCATGTAAACCTACGACTTCAACTGTATATAGTAAAACACATCCCACTGCCATCCGTTAAAAGATGACACCGAGAGGTTTGGTTTTGTTTGCATTGGGCACACAAAGCAGCGAGATCATCAGAACCTACAGTATGGGCCGAGTAAGCCTTTGTTATCATTTATGCCGAATGCCCCTTTGGTTCAGCTAATAGTGTCCGTTTGGCCTCCAAAAGGGAATTGACAACGGCGATGCCAGGAGCTCTGGAAGGATGAGGCATTGTTGGAAGGCTCTGGGAATCCTATTTGGTCGAGAGCGTGACGTGTGTTGTACTCTGTTGTGTCGAGAGGGAGACTGGGGATGTGAATCCAGTCATTGAGAAGTGTTGGAGAGCACTGGGAGATCAGTGTGTGGCTGCCGAAATGCCAGATGTGTGAAATTGTATTGTCAAGGTTGACAACTGGGTGACTGGGCTACTTCAGCTAGGATGGATAATGGCATTTCACTTTAAAGGCTGCCGGTATTGGAGTATGCAGTGATGTGCTAAGTACGTAGTTGGAATACCAGTGTGGAGGATGATTGGGGGAACACTGCACAAATTGTCATCTAAGCAAGCCTAAATATCTTATTATGAGTGATAATTCACTCAATGAGACAATTCACTTCAAATGTGTTTTTCTAGTTAAGTGAATTATCACTCAAAATAAGATGCATAGGCTTGCTTAGGTTTCACTTTTTGCAGTAGAGGCCTTGAACTGCAGTAAATGACCCAATCAGGATCCATTTATTGCTATTGCTACTGTAAGTAGCCAATTTAATATGATTAAACTAGGCTGCTCACTCTAGAGTAGGCAAATGACTGGAGATGTATGGAGTGTGTTTACAATACGCAGGATACGGCAATTTGAGTGGTTTAAGCGTTCGCTTTGAATGAGTCAAGATTTGAAGACTGAGTCATATGATTGCCGTACAGTACATGATAACATACACAAAAGGTGCCTTTGACAGTCAACACATTTTCTGAAAGCGGATAGACGCGGATAGATTCATTTATAATACAAATGTCCTTTAGCTGATTCAAAACAGAGCTCTTTGGATGCAAAAGCGCAGAGGAATGCACTGAATTACATTACAAAGCCAACTGTTGAGGGAAACCTCCTGAGGTCTGCATTGGTATTCTGGATACAACTTGTCTGCACTGGTATTCTGGATACAACTTGTCTGCACTATCGCTGCTATACTTACCCAAATGCTTTGTACCTGCAGTTCTGTTTGGGAACTGCCTTTCAGCCTGCTCCGCCATGAATCCTAGAAACCATCCCAGATCCAAATGCATCGCCAACCCGGAGGTCATATTTGTAGTGGTGGAAGACAAAAGTATTGTAGTTGATGGAGGTGGCATATAAATGTGTGCGTGTGTGTGGGGCCCGGGCTGTGGTGCTGCTCACTGTAGCGGCTCGCTAAGGGAGCACATTTTTCAGAATCAGTGCCTGTTCCACAGATGTCAGGCCTTATGTAACCATGGACCACGGACGAAGAAAACGTTGAAGTTTCCGGGTGACAAGGGCTGGTTAGAGAGGGAGAGGGAGAGGGGAGAAAGAGGATGAGAGAGACTGGGTAAAAAAGACAAATAAGGGGAGGGAGTGAGGAACGAGAAAGGAGGGAGGAGAGAGACGGTTAGAAAAAGAGACAGTGAGAGGAAGAGGCAGAAAAAACAAGAGAGAGGGAGAGGGAAAGTAATTACATTTGAGAACCTGCTGCAATACGAAACCTTCTTAATGTCAGGCCTAATGAAGGAGAGTGCCCCCATGCCTCCACGCCTCTCCCTCCATGGTGTTGCATCTCGAGTGTTGGTCAATTAAAGTGTTGGTCACGGATGACTGGAACCGGCAGGCAGCGGTGTGCTACGTGAGATTTGAAGGCACCGTGATCGGTGGGTTGTGTTCACCCATGGACAGCCTGATATAGGTCTCTGTGGAATGTAGATGAGGACAGTCTTACTCCTCTATACTCTCCTCCACCTCCTTGTATGCATCCCAAATGGCACCTTATTCGCTATATAGTGCACTACTTTTGCCCAGAGCTCTATTGGGCCCAGGTCTAAATTAGCTTTTGGTAAAGGAAATAGGGTGCTATTTGGGACGCACACCCCACTACCTCCCTTGTCTTCCCTCTTTCTCCATTCTCCCTATTCGCTTTTCCATTTTCAATCTCCTACCCCATGCGTTGGATTCCTCAAGACAAGCATGTTCTCCACCTCTTGTATAAGCTGGCATAACTTATTTTCTGGACTCAACAGCTGATAGAAAATGAGGTGGACAAAACTGGCCATCACAAACACACTCACTCACGCACACACACACACACACACACACAAGCACATATGAGGGTGATAACACACAAAGACAATGTTACTTGGTGGAAACAGCAGCTAGTTGAGCGTTCAACCAGGTCTACAGGAGGCCTACAGATACAGTGCAATATCTCCATGTACCATGTATCAGGTTATCCAATGTCATGACAGCCTCTAGTCACACCAGAGTTTCCCAAACTCGGTCATCAGGACCCCAAGGGGAGCACGTTGAACACTACACAGCTGATTCAAATGATCAAAGTTCGATGTTTAGTAGTTCATTTGAATCAGCTGTGTGGTGCTAGGGCAAAAACCAAAACATGCACCCCTTGAGGTCCCAAGGGCGGAGTTTGGGAAACCCTGCACAACACACTAAGACAATTCCAATATTTCTCTAATCATCAACAAACACCATTCAACACTGCCATGTCATTTTCCAGCCCATGTCCCCTTACTATTACTATGGCTACATCCTAAATGCCACCCTATTCCCTATTGAGCACAGATCTCTCGTCTAAAATAGTGCACCTTGTAGGGAATAGAATGCCATTCGAGTAGCGGCCTATACGTCCTTCAGGGAGTCAGAGAACTTAAGTGAGGCCTCCATCTGTTCAATTGAGAAGTGTCAAAAAGCTGAGCTGCCGAGTGATCCCGAGACAAAACCCCATGTCTTCTTTGGTAATGAATTGTAATCATGCTAATTAAGAAAATTATAGGCAGCGGTGGTTAGCAGCTGAAATGTCCTAATCAGACAGACCAAATCAAATCAAATGTATTTATATAGCCCTTCGTACATCAGCTGATATCTCAAAGTGCTGTACAGAAACCCAGCCTAAAACCCAAAACAGCAAGCAATGCAGGTGTCGAAGCACGGTGGCTAGGAAAAACTCCCTAAACGTAGGAAGAAACCTAGAGAGGAACCAGGCTATGAGGGATGGCCAGTTCTCTTCTGGCTGTGCCGGGTGGAGATTATAACAGAACATGGCCAATATGTTCAAATGTTCATAAATGACCAGCATGGTCAAATAATGATAATCACAGTAGTTGGTGAGGGTGCAGCAAGTCAGCACCTCAGGAGTAAATGTAATTTGGCTTTCCATAGCCGATCATTAAGAGTATCTCTACCGCTCCTGCTGTCTCTAGAGAGTTGACAACAGCAGGTCTGGGACAGGTAGCACGTCCGGTGAACAGGTCAGGGTTCCATAGCTGCAGGCAGAACAGTTGAAACTGGAGCAGCAGCACGGCCAGGTGGACTGGGGACAGCAAGGAGTCATCATGCCAGGTAGTCCTGAGGCATGGATCTAGGGCTCAGGTCCTCTGAGAGAGAGAAAGAAAGAGTGAAAGAGAATTAGAGAGAGCATTCTTACATTCTCACAGGACACCGGATAAGACAGGAGAAGTATCCCAGATATAACAGACTGACCCTAGCCCCCCGACACATACTGCAGCATAAATACTAGAGGCTGAGACAGGAGGGGTCAGGAGACACTGTGGCCCCATCCAATGATACCCCTGGACAGGAAGGATATAGGATATACAGACGTATGGTTTTGTCATGTCTCTGCTCTATTCGGCTTCTGAGGGGTTGGATTTGGTGGAGTTGTGCCTTAAATCACTCGCCTGCGGCATCCCGCCACACTGGGGATAAGTCCCAGTTGACATACTATTCCCTATATAGTGCACTCCTTTTGACCAGAGCCCTATGAGCCCTGGGTAAAAGTAGTGGCCTATAAAGGGAATAAGGTGCCATTTGGGACACAGACACCCATCTCTGACAGACACTTCTGCTCTGAGAGATATGCAGCCCTTCACTGGAATAATTGGGTAGGATGACGGAGAGGTCACACTCACACACGCTCAATGTGCATGTGTATACGCATTGATGCAAACAAGCACATACACGTACATGCACAAACAAGTGCGAATGGATACTCCCTGGTAAATGTAACATACGCTAACCCCATTCCGTACAAATGTGCACAACCGCAACATTCAAACGAGGCTGCAAAGAAAACTAATTGGACTGTGTTGACATCAAAATCTGGGGTGTGAACTACGTTTCTGTTCAGGCATTGATGGTAATGGCTCTATAGTATTGGAGAAAAGTTGAAAAAACCGAACCCCTCCGACGCTGTACGTTACATCGTGACGTGGCATGGCGTAACGTACAGCACCCATAAAGCAACTAATTCCGTCTTACAGCCGCTCTGCACCAGGTGTAGCACTTCTCTCACCGTTTAAAAAAAAGAAAGGGACAGGGACCTAGTCATTTTTTGCGTCATCACTGCAAGCTATCATGACTCTCAAAAGCCGATGTTAACTTCTGAAGATCACTTTAGCACCGCCATGAAAGCCCGATTCAAATTCGGCACAAACCTTCCAATAGGTATGTAATGACACATTATATAAACTCTTTATAGTGTTTAATTTACATTTTAGAGTCGATAAGGCGATACGTTGGACAGATCGAGTGAAAAAAAAGCTGTTTCCTCACACAACATCTCTCCTTCTCACTTTCACTCAATAGGTTTCTCTTCCCCACCCACCACTTTTAAAAAGACCCGACGGAGCTCATTGCCTTCTTGAATCATGTAGAGATGGGCATCATGAAGGTTTCGTCATTGATTGTGTTGGAAAGGGGAGAAATTGTGCTTTACATTGGTATTGATATTGCAGTTGATCTGGAAGTATTACATTTTTGGGGGCGCTAAAATAAGGTCAATTGTAGAAATAGAAATACAGAAACTAAACAAATATGTACATACACACTTTCTCCCTCGTCCAACAGCTACACATTGGGTGCGATTGACAAATGCACCATGCAACTGCACACATAAGTGGGGTGAGCACCGCCTGGCATCCAGGGTGTTGGAGTCACTAAACACTGGCTATAATAGAGGCCATGGATCAGCCTGGAAACGCCACAATGCTGTGTTCCATCAGGGCTTTATCTGTTTATCTTTTTATTTGCCTTTATCGAGCATGGCGGCAGGAAAGGCAGCAGAAAGTGGCAGAGGAACGGAGCCTTGCTCGATCTGTTTAACAATGTCAGGCTAAAGTTATTTTCCACAAATACAAGGGGGCAAAAAAGTATTTAGTCAGCCACCAATTGTGTGAGTTCTCCCACTTAAAAATATGAGAGAGGCATGTAATTTCCATCATGGGTACACTTCAACTATGACAGACAAAATGAGGAAAAAAAAATCCAGAAAATCACATTTTAGGATTTTTAATGAATTTATTTGCAAATGATGGTCGAAAATAAGTATTTGGTCAATAACAAAAGTTTCTCAATACTTTGTTATATACCCTTTGTTGGCAATGACAGAGGTCAAACGTTTTCTGTAAGTTTTCACTAGGTTTTCACACACTGTTGCTGGTATTTTGGCCCATTCCTCCATGCGGATCTCCTGTAGAGCAGTGATGTTTTGGGGCTGTTGCTGGGCAACACGGACTTTCAACTCCCTCCAAAGATTTTCTAAGGGGTTGAGATCTGGAGACTGGCTAGGCCACTCCAGGACCTTGAAATGCTTCTTACGAAGCCACTCCTTCGTTGCCCGGGCGGTATGTTTGGGATCATTGTCGTGCTGAAAGACCCGGCCACGTTTCATCTTCAATGCCCTTGCTGATGGAAGGAGGTTTTCACTCAAAATCTCACGATACATGGCCCCATTCATTCTTTCCTTTACACGGATCAGTCGACCTGGTCCTTTTGCAGAAAAACAGCCCCAAAGCATGATGTTTCCACCCCCATATTTCACAGTAGGTATGGTGTTCTTTGGATGCAACTCAGCATTCTTTGTCCTCCAAACATGATGAGTTGAGTTTTTACCAAAAAGTTATATTTTGGTTTCATCTGACCATATGACATTCTCCCAATCTTCTTCTGGATCATCCAAATGCTCTCTAGCAAACTTAATACATGTCTGGCACTGCAGGATTTGAGTCCCTGGCGGCGTAGTGTGTTACTGATGGTAGGCTTTGTTACTTTGGTCCCAACTCTCTGCAGGTCATTCACTAGGTCCCCCCGTGTGGTTCTGGGATTTTTGCTCACCGTTCTTGTCATCATTTTGACCCAACGGGGTGAGATCTTGCGTGGAGCCCCAGATCGAGGGAGATTATCAGTGGTCTTGTATGTCTTCCATTTCCTAATACTTGCTCCCACAGTTGATTTCTTCAAACCAAGCTGCTTACCTATTGCAGATTCAGTCTTCCCAGCCTGGTGCAGGTCTACAATTTTGTTTCTGGTGTCCTTTGACAGCTCTTTGGTCTTGGCCATAGTGGAGTTTGGAGTGTGACTGTTTGAGGTTGTGGACAGGTGTCTTTTATACTGATAACAAGTTAAAATGGTTGCCATTAATACAGGTAACGAGTGGAGGACAGAGGAGCCTCTTAAAGAAGAAGTTACAGGTCTGTGAGAGACAGAAATCTTGCTTTTTTGTAGGTGACCAAATACTTATTTTCCATTTCCATTACAGGCCTCTCTCATATTTTTAAGTGGGAGAACTTGCACAATTGGTGGCTGACTAAATACGTTTTTGCCCCACTGTACTGCTCAGTCATGTTAACTGATAATGCTTACATTCCTTTATGTCCTTGCTTTTGAGTTGGTGGGCAGGTGTATGCTTGTGTGTGTATGAGTAAGGCACCAAGGCTTGCTCGAAACGCTATGTGGCGCCACATAAATGCTAAAGTGTGCTAATTTCAAGCCTGGAGGAACCGTAGTAAGGGGGAAGAGAGAAGCTAACAAGGAGTTGGCAGACGAAATTGTACAAAAAAATTAAAAGGTGGTGAGGAAGGAGAGAAGGAGAGCGTTTCCCACGTTACATGAAAGGGTGAGATTCCATTAAACACCCTGATGGGTTTAAAGTGTTAGATAGCGCCAGGCTCCGGTGTGGCGGTACCTCCACATGTCATCTGCTCTTTGGTGGGAGGGGGATTGGATATATATGCCCACACACAGTCTTTCAATTAACCCCGGGCCCCACATTCCATTCGGCACAGGCATGACTCGACTGACCTTTTTTGAGATTGATGGCGCAATGAAAGTGACAAGGTTATGAAAATATAGGCCATCCCCCGGACAGGGATGCGGGTGGAGGGGCCTTTTGACTAACCTTTAACGGGTTACACATGGCCATTATACTGGATGTCAGGAGAGGAGGGCATTGAGAGATGGAGACCCTTGTAGGTTCAGCCCTAATTGATATGCTCTCTGTCACCTTCGACCGCGCGACAAATGGCTCAACAAAACACAGAATACAACGCCCAAGGACCAGTCCCCAAAGTCTATCTCTACAGTTTCCAGAGGACTGACTATTGAATGTGTGATAGAATAATACAATAGTATCCATGTCTGGGTATCTACTGTATCTTAAACGTATCCCCAAAAGGAGGACTCTGATGGATGTATATGGATGTACTGTATAATCTATGTGGTTACTTGTAGTTGTTCAGAGTGAACTCTGATGACACTGTATGAAACTCTCCTCTCAGGAATGCTGTCTTATATCTATCGTACCCAGCCCACCCCCTCTCCCACAGGTCCAATCAAAATCAAATGAAATGCTACTTGTCACATACACGTGTTTAGCAGATGCTATTGCGGGTGTAGCGAAATGCTTGTGTTTTCGAGCTCCATCAGTGCAGTAATATCTAACAATACACACAATTTACAGTCAAGGAATGGAATTAAGAATATATAAATATTTGTATGAGCAATGTCAGAGCAGCATAGACTAAGATACAGTAGAATAGGATAGAATACAGTATGTACATATGAGATGAGAATTGCAAAATATGTAAACATTATTAAAGTGACTTGTGTTCCAGTATTAATTCAAGTGGCCAGTAATTTCAAGTCTATGTATATAGGGCAGCAGCCTCTAATGTACTATTGATGGCTATTTACAAATCTGATCTGTCCTTGAGATAAATCTAATCTGTCCTTGAGATAGAAGCTGTTTTTCAGTCTCTTGGTCCCAGCTTTGATACACCTGTACTGACCTCGCCTTCTAGATGATAGCTGGGTGAAAAGGCAGTGGCTTGGGTGGTTGCTGTCTTTGATGATCTTTTTGACCTTCCTGTGACATCTGGTGTTGTAGGCGTTGGTCAGACCGCACCACCCTATGAGGAGCCCTGCGGTTGCAGGCGGTGCAGTTGCCGTACCAGGCGGTGATACAGCCTGACAGGATGCTCTCAATTAGATCACACATACAGTACCAGTCAAAAGTTTGGACACACCTACTCATTCAAGGGTTTTTCTATATTTTTACTATTTTTTATATTGTAGAATAATAGTGAAGACACCATGAAATGACACATGTAGTCATTTAGCAACAAAAAAGTGTTAATAAACAAATCAAAATATATTTCATATTTTAGATTCTTCAGTAGCAACCCTTGACAGCTTAGCAACTCTTGGCATTCTCTCAACCAATTTCACTTGGAATGCTTTTCCCACATATGCTAAACACTTGTTGGCTGATTTTCCTCCACTCTGAGATTCAACTCATACCAATCCATCTCAATTGGGTTGTGGAATCAGGTGATTGGGGAGGCCAGGTCATCTGATGCAGCGCTACATCACTCTCCTTCTTGGTCAAATCGCCCTTACACAGCCTGGAGGTGTGTTGGGTCATTGTCCTGTTGAAAGATATGATAGGCCCATTAAGCCAGGGGTGGGAAACTCCAGTCTTCAGGGCCTGATAGGTGTCACACTTTTTCTTCATCCCTAGCAAACACAGCCGATTAATCAAATTGCATTCTAAAATGAAGATCATGATTAGGTGATTGTTGGAGTCAGGTGTGTTAGTTGGGGCAGGGGAAAAACTGTGACACCAATCAGGCCCTCGAGGACTGGAATTGCCCACCCCTGCGCTAAGCTCAAACCAGATGGGATGGCGTATTGCTGCAGAATGCTGTGGTAGCCATGCTGGTTAAGTGTGCCTTGAATTCTAAATAAATCACTGACAGTGTCAGCAGGAAAGCACCCCCACACCATCACACTTCCTCCTCCATGCTTCATGAGGAAACCACACATGTGGAGATCATCCATTCATGAATCAACCTATTGCTGTTAGGTATTTTTCTAGGATTTTAGCTAATCACTGACAATATGGGAAGCTGAGTCCTTGGGTGAATTTATTTGCTTTGGCTCGACGCCCCTTTTATGTGCACAATAAAAGGGAATCAAGTCGGCCAGGCTGGTTTTCCATACCAACCTCAGCTCTCAATATAAAACAGTGGATGTTAATGTGTTTTTAATGGGAAATTATGATTCTCCCCCTTTTTGAACTGACCAATCGGAATCTATGCTTCAAGATTATTTTGATCACACAGACTTCCGACATGTTCCGGGTAGCCTCAGAGAATAATATTGATTTATACGCTGATTCGATGAGTGAGTTTAGAGGGAAGTGCATAGGAGATGTTGTACCCACTGTGACTATTAAAACCTATCCTAACCAGAAACTGTGGATAGATGCCGGCATTCGCGCAAAACTGAAAGTGCGAACCGCCACATTTAACCATGGAAAGGTAACTGGAAATATGGCCGAATACAAACAGCATAGTTTGCAATCAAACAAGCGAAATGTCAGTATAGAGACAAAGTGGAGTCGCAATTCAATGGCTCAGACACGAGACGTATGGGGCAGGGTCTACAGACAATCAAGGGCTACAAAAAGAAAACCAGCCACGTCACAGAGCCCGAAGTCTTGCTTCCAGACAAACTAATCACCTTTTTTGCCCACTTTGAGGATAATACAGTGCCACCGACGCAGCACACTACCAAGGACTGTGGGCTCTCCTTCTTCTTGGCCAACGTGAGTTAGACATTTAAACGTGTTAACCCTCGCAAGGATGCCGGCCCAGACGGCATCCCTAGCCACGTCCTCAGAGCATGCACAGACCAGCTGGCTAGTGTGTTTGCGGACATATTCAATCTCTCCCTATCCTAGTCTGCTGTCCACACATGCTTCAAAATGGCCACCATTGTTCCTGTACCCAAGAAGGCAAAGGTAACGGAACGAAATTACTATCGCCCCGTAGCACTCATTTCTGTCATCATGAAGTGCATTGAGAGACTAGTCAAGGATCATATCACCTCCAACTTACCTGTCACCCTAGACCCACTTCAATTTGCGTACTGCCCCAATGGGTCTACAGACGATGCAATCGCCATCACACTGCACACTGTCCTATCCCATCTGAACAAGAGGAATACCTATGTAAGAATGCTGTTCATTGACAACAGCTCAGCATTCAACACCATAGTACCCTCCAAGCTCATCATTAAGCTTGAGGCCCTGGGTCTCAACCCCACCCTGTGCAATTGGGTCCTGGACTTCCTGACAGGACGCCCCCAGGTGGTGAAGGTAGGAAACAACATCTCTACTTTGCAGACGACACAACAGTAGTAGGCTTGATTACCAACAACGACAAGACAGCCTACAGGGAGGTGAGGGCACTTGGAGTGTGGTGTCAGGAAAATAATCTCTCACTCAACGTCAACAAAACAAAGGAGATGATCATGGACAAAACAAAGGAGATGGAAAGGTGGAAAGTTAAGTTCCTCGGCTTACACATCACGGACAAACTGAAATGGTCCACCCACACAGACAGTGTGGTGAAGAACGCACAACAGTGCTTCTTTAACCTCAGGAGGCTGAAGAAATGTAGCTTGTCACCTAAAGCACTCACAGACTTTTACAGATGGACAATTGAGAGCAACCTGTCGGGGTGCATTACCACCTGGTACGGCACTGCACCGCCCATAACCACAGGGCTCTCCAGATCGTGGTGCGGTCTGCACAACACATCACCGGGGGCAAACTACCTGTCCTCCAGGACACCTACAGCCCCCGATGTCACAGGAAGGCCAAAAAGATATCAAGGACAACAATCACTCTAGCCACTGCCCGTTCACCCCGCTATCATCCAGAAGGCGAGGTCAGTACAGGTGCATCAAATCTGGGACCGAGAGAAATTAGCTATTTTTCTATCTCAAGGCCATCAGACTGTTAAACAGCCATTTATTCATTTTTTATTTTACCCTTATTTTACCACCATCACTAACACAGTGAGGCTGCTGCCTAATAATGTTTCACCCAATGTTAAGAATTTATGTAATCTCTCTGCCTTTAATAAAGAACAAAGACCGTTTTCTTGAGCTCGGTTGAAGGAATGTGTACTTAGGGACATTTGCATTTGTAAAGCACATTGTCAACACTCTCCCGGAAGACACTCCTGATGCCATGGGCCCAAGCACTAGAGGTTGGATTGCATAAACTGTACTGAAGACAAACTCTCATGTGGCGCAGGCCGTTTGTTCCCGCATTGGACACAGGCTGTTCATGTTCATGTACAGCTTCTGTCCAGGGGTGATTTGTAGATTCAGCCCTAATCTATGTGCTCTCTGTCACCTTCAGCTGCATGGCAAATGGCTCAACAAAACAGAGAAGACAATGCCCAAGGACCAGACAGACACCCCCCCCCCCGAGGGGCCAAAAGTTATCTCTATACAGTATCCAGAGGACTGACCATTAAATGTGTGATAGATACCAGACATGGATACTATAGCATTATTCTATCTGAAACATGTCCCCGAAGGAGGACTCTGATACCATCTATAGAGATGTATGACCTCTCTGGCTACCACTCTGAGTTAACTCTGAAAACACTGTATGCAATTGTCCTCCAAAGAATGCTGTCTTGTCTTATCGGGGTGGCAGGTAGGCTAATGGTTAGAGCGTTGGGCCAGTAACCGAAAGGTTGCTGGATTGAATCCCTGAGCTTACAAGGTAAAAATCTGTTGTTCTGCCCCTGAACAAGGCAGTTAACCCACTGTTTCCCGGTAGGCCATCATTGTAAATAAGAATTTGTTCTTAACTGACTTGCCTAGTTAAATAAAGGTTAATTAAAAATGTATCTCAATTGTAATATCAAATGGAGTCACATAGTTAGGTTTATCAAATAGAGACTGTTAAATATTATTTAGCACTATACCCTCACAAGTCTGTGTTGCAACTCACAACACGTTGTGGGATGTGTATAATTGAGTCAGAGAATTCAGACCTTAAGAAATCAAATGTTCAATGGTTATTCAGTTACCACAAATGTACATATGCAGATGTATTCCAATTAAGACATTAGATCAAGTGCATCATGTTTGGCAGGAAATTACAGTGACAGCCAGGCTTTGTAGGTCTACAGTAGGACTGCATCCCAAATGGCCCCCTATTTTTGACCAAAGCCCTATGAGCCCTGGTCAAAAGTAGTGCACTCTATAGGGAATAGGGTCCCATTTGAGAAGCAGCCTCTGTCTAAATGCTCAAGGGCCTTTGTTCTGTGATATACATCACTGTTCTGAATAACCCATCTTTAATGTGGTGAGGAGAGTGGGTGGAGGGGAGGGGGCGTTGCTATATTGTATTATGTTATTCATTTCAATAATTTACCACACCGGATCCCATGACACACATGCCAATATTGTCTCCCTTTATGCCTGCCATACGCTATTAAGCTAATAGTATTGGATATCTGCGCCATGCCATTTCTGCACTTACTGCTGAGCACAAGTGGCAATGATTTCCCCCTGCTCAATATGCAGTTGTTTGATTTCATCATTTACTCCTTGATAGTTCATTTGACCAGACGTGAGACACGAGGTGGACACAGTGGTACAGGGGATGGATTGTTTAATCGGGGGTCCGCCGCAAACGGTTGCCCTTAGAACAACCATAATCGTCAATGAAATTGTAAAAATAAGAGGGAGGAAAACATCCAATCAAAATGGATCACTTGACGGAATGAAAAGGGTTTCTGTGCATTGCTATACGCATACTGTTTTTTCAGCAGTGGGTCTATAACTATCCTTCAGTCTACATCATGAAAATCCCATGAAGGTTGTAAGACCACACAAGCTGACTGCCCAACATATATCAAAGCATTGCATTATGACACAGGTGGCAAACTCATTCCATGGAGAGCCAAGTGTCTACAGGTTTTTGCTCCTCCCTCGTACTTGATTGATGAATTAAGGTCAATAAGTAAGGAACTCCCCACACCTTGTTGTCTGGGGCTTATTTGAAAGGAAAAGACAAAAACGTGCAGACATTAGGCCCTCCATGGAATGAATTTGACACCCGTGGCATATGAGGACACCTGTGGCATATGAGGACACCTGTGGCATCAATATGGCCAACTACTGACTCCAAGAGAAACTTATACTGCACTGAAACACAGTCGACAGTCGAGCTAAGTTTATCCACCATTGGGGGTTACATTTATTTACAGATTCTCCTGATTCATAATTCGCATAAAGTAGACCTCACCTCTCCACTGTGATAGCTGGTGTGTGGTTAGCTTTCTACTGCAAAATGGCTACTGTGGCATTACCAAAGAAAATGATAGAAGCCTCTACTGGCCAAAAGGCCATTTTAACATGTGCAGCACCATTGGGGACTTTCACCATTCTTCCGCCATTTTAAAGTAGTCAAAGTAGTCAACTGGGTGGGGATTGCTATAGAGTACCACAGTCATAATACCCATAAAACATAGAGGTCAAACAGGGAAATGGTTCCAATCGTTTTTCCAATAGGGGATTTTAGAAACACTTAAAATAAGGGCTGTGTTGCGTGTAGGCCTACCCTGGTGTGATGTTTTGATAACCATTTAAATATCTCTAGGACAAGGTGACTTTTATCAATATTTGCCTGTACCCCCCCAAAAAAAAAGTAATTAATAAATAGTCTACATCTATGTCTTGTGCAAGTTTTATATTGACACAATACATGTTAGCAAAGGTATCAGTTAGAGATGACATGCAGGAGCTTGAAAGGATTTGTAGTTTTTCTAATTTTCATTTCTGAGGGTAAAATAGACAAGTCACCGTGTCCGAGAGAGATTTACAAGGTTATCAAAATGTCATGCCAGGGGAAAATGAATGGGTCGAAAAATTATTGGAACCATTTCCCTGTTTGACTGCTTGATATTATGACACCTCCACTGTGGGGTTCTATGGGTTGTAGCCTCAATGGTGCTGCCCATGCTGTTGCAGACAGCCCAGGTGATTCCCCTCACTAGGCGAAGATGTTGTCATCATACAAAAACCGCAGAAGTCAAAGGTAGAATTACATAACACAACTTCACAGAAGTACACCAGAAACTTCAAATTCCATGAGGTCAAAAAGTGGCTTCAGTTCTTTGTTGATAGTTTCCGTGATTGACAGCTGCATTAAGCTGGCAGCAAAGCTTGACGAGCCACAATTGCATGCACCTGTGTTGTGGCCTGATCACGAATTGTAGGCTAATGGGACTTGTAGTGATCAGGATGGTGGCCCACATGCCACACATGCTATAGAATTTGAGAGCTTGGGACTACTAGATTCTGTCTGCAAAAAGAAGATTCTGAGATATTTGGCTTTACATTTCTGAATATTCATTGGTTTGAATGGTGTCAGCAATTGTATTTCGTATTCTTTTTTAATGTTAACAACATGTATTGGGGGTATTTAGAATACTAAATAAGCAGAGAACGTTGAACAGAACAAGACTATGTCAACAACAAAATTTGGACAAAAATGCAGAACAAAAAAAATATATAACCTTATAGTTCTAAACTCTCGAATTCCAATAAATTATTACAGAGGCAGCTAAATCAGGGCTCTCCAACCCTGTTCCTGGAGAGCCACTGTCCTGTAGGTTTTCATAGCTGGTTGATGAGGGGAAATGATGTAAATTACAACTGGGGTCGATGCGAAATCCTACACGAGGGTAGCTCTCCAGGAAGAGGGTTGGAGAGCCCTGGGCTAAATGATCTTGTAAAGTCAACAGATTTTTCCATCAACAAGACCTTATCCTAAGTGCAGTGCACAAGAGTGTTATGTCTCGTGGGTTTCATAACCACGTCTTTATAACAATGCAATAATAATGAGACGGGAATCAGTTTATAACCATTTATCTAGAATGTGCGCATCTCTAAACAATGCCCATGATGCCCTCTGGCACAGCCCCAATACACGACAACTCCTCCCCTCCTTCATGAACAGCAATTATGAACAACCTTTACAAGTCAACGCATCATGATGCGTGCCTTGAACAGAGACTCGTGGAGGTGTCTGAGGAATTGTGTCTGAGGAATTCAAGAATGCACATTTGTCCTTACGAACTCACAGTCCGTAGTCCTTCAATTTCTGTAAGGTTGCATCCAAGTTCTGGAGATGGTCCTCCTTGTCCTTTCCAGTAATGAGGATGTCATTTCAGGTAGCATTGTACTCCTGGCAATCCACTCAAGATCTGGTCCATCACCCCCCGGAACAGCGTTTGAAATGATAGACGAGCAGCTCCTTTTGACTTTTCATCTGTGTGCATTTGCAAGTAGGCTTGGTAGATGTCGGTTTTTGTTGAACTTTTGACCCCCAGCTAAGTCCACGAAATGGTTGTCGATGTGTGGCAGCGGATACTGCTCAGTGGACAACACAGGGTTAGCTGTGACTTTAAAGTCTCCACATATCCTGATTCCACCATCCTTGTTAAGGACTGGTATGATGGTATTACCCATTCACTCACGCTGCCCAGGTCCCAGTACTTTGTTCATGACTAAAGCGTCCAAGTCAGCCTTGACTTTTCATCTGATAGCATAAGGTGTGCGTCGTACTTTCAGAAACTTTGGTTTGCTGGCTTAATGCTAAGCTTCACTTTCATGCTACCCAGCTCTCCGTTAAAGAATTATCCAGGCCTGTGACTTCATATGTCATTGTAAGCACTGATGGCCAGTCCAGTCCAGCCATGAACATACCAGCAGTGATGGATAGTCTTCTTTCACCTCAGTGATGCCTCTCACAGTGACAGATTCACCTGTATAAATCTTTAACACAATGTGTGCTGGCTGAAGTGGAAGGTGTTTTGGTGTCTTTTTATGCTCACCTGATGCCCCTCTAGCAAGCGAGAGACATAGTACCCATGTGGTGCCTCAGCAACAGTCATTATATTTAGTGTGACTTCCTCATCTGATGAGTCACTCACCTCGGTGTTCTCCTGCTCAACAGTTGGAATGTCTCAGTTATTTTCAGCCTGACTTTTTCTGTGAGCTCATTTTGTTTCTGCAGGCTCGTTCAGTGTGACTTTTTTTTAATCCATGTCCTTACACTGGCAAATAAATGGATTCCTGATGTCCCTCTTGCCACAGCGGAAGCAGTTGCCTTGATTTCCCTGTCTCTGATTATCAATTTCAACTCTGTGCACTCGCCCTGGTGAACTCAACTGCTGAGCCTCTTTAGCAGTTAGTTCCACACTGATTTCAATGGCCCTTGCCAAGGTCAGATTACTTTCAGTCAATAGACTATTTGTGTAGCTTCACTCCCTAGCCTACATACTAGTCTGTCTCTAATGGTGTCATTTAGATGCTGCAGCAAACAGTGCTAAAGAAAATATCCCAACCGTTATGAATATGAGTTCCACTGCTCAATACTCTCATCAAACTGTCCAATGTTTCCAACAATTCCATCCATTTTTTTGTTTATCAATTGGCTCCTGATGGCCACTCACGTCAATGTTTTCCTCAGTCAAGTGATCTAAACAAATTTCACTCACTGACGTTTCATCCTTTAAGTTCTCTCATTTAGCAGTTTTTAATTCCAAAGTTCGTCTTCACAGTAAATATCATTTCCATTCCAATTTTCATTCCTCCCTTTTTAATCAAGTTGTTTTCCCGGTCCGACGCTTGTCTCCGATTCTTTTTTTTTTGCCTTCCATGATGATGCTAACTCGCTCTGTTAGCTAGCTAGCTCGGCTGGAAATTATTCAGACACCTTGACATTTTGTTACGTTACAGCCCTAATCTAAAATTGTTTTCATTTAAAAAAAATCCTCATCAATCTACACACAATACCTCATAATTACAAAGTGAAAACTGGTTTTTAGACATTTTTACACGTTTTATTGAAAATATCTTATTTAAATAAGAATTCAGACCCTTTGCTTATGAGACTCCATTGAGCTCAGTTGCATCCTGTTTCCATTGATCATCCTTGAGATGTTTCTACAACTTGATTGAAGTCCAGCTGTGGTAAATTCAATTAATTGGACTGGATTTGGAGGCACACACCTGTCTATATAAGGTCCCACAGTTGACAGTGCATGTCAGAGCAAAAACCAAGCCTTGAGGTCAAAGTAATTGTCCGTAGAGCTCTGAGACATGATTGTTTCGAGGCAGCGATCGGGGAAGGGTATTTTGCAGCATTGAAGGTCCCCAACAACACAGGAGTGGCTTCGGGACAAGTCTCTGAATGTCCTTGAGTTGCCCAGCCAGAAGCTGGGAATTGAACCCGATCTAACATCTCTGGAGAGACCTGAAAATAGCTGTGCAGCGACGCACCCCATCCAACCTGACAGAGCCTGAGAGGATCTGCAGAGATGAATGGGAGAAACTCCCCAAATACAGGTGTGCCATGCTTGTAGCGTCATACCCAAGAAGACTCAAGGCTGTAATCACTGCCAAAGGTCCTTCAAACAATTACTGAGTAAAGGGTCTTAATACTTATGTAAATGTGATATTTCAGTTTTTTTTATGTTAAATACATTTGCTAAAATGTCTCAACCTATTTTAGAATGAGGCTGTAACGTAGCAAAATGTGAAAAAGGTCAAGGGGTCTGAATACTTCCTGAATGCACTGTACATGATTGTGGCACACAGGAGCCACGGGTTTGAACTCTCGTCAGTCACCTAAGAACACAGTCATAATCATGAATGGGAAAATGGCCAACTACTGTACATAGCAACTTGTATCATCCATGAACATTCTCTCACTGACTAAACAAATCAGTGTCAGCACAATTTTCACAGCTAATCACATTCATAGCATCTCTGTTGATGGGATTATTAGCATATGAGATTTAGCTAATCTTGGCATGCCAGATTATCAAAGCCTCGGTCTGCCAACGCCAGCAGCAGCACGTGCAAATATAATGCAGGGAAAGAGAAAGTCATGTCTGAAGCTTGACAAGAGAAAACATTTGCCAGCGAAAGATCAGGCGCCTAATTTCATGGTGCTTTTCAATGTCAATTAGCAATCTGGACATCCCGCTGGCTGCATGAGTCTGCCCCCAAATGCACAACACTGCGATGCAAACACTGGCGTGGTAAATGGTGTCCTTCAAAAACGCTGTACCACTCAGAACATGAGTTCAAAAACTATCACAGCACTAAACAGTGTCAACATCTGGAGTGGTGTGAATAGATATTGTGCGTCATTGTATTACAACAGTATGCCCAATGAAATTAGACTTAATTGTAGAAATCAATATTTGTTTACCCATAAGCTCACACGGTATCGCTATGGTTCTAATGAACAAAATCCTGAACTGTCTGGGGGCAGGATGTGATTTTACTGGAATTCTCTCATACATCTTATTCCGGCCACTTGGATCACCGACGGCGATATTCGCTGTCCATCATTTTAAGATATTGTTTTTCCAGTGGCAAGATGAAGCAGAATAGCAGGGAAATGGGATACCCAGTCAGTTGCACAACAATGCATTCAACCAGAATGTGCATTATTCCGCATTTAACCCAGCCCCTCTGAATGAGAGGGGTGGGGCAGTTGTTGTTGGTTAACTACCTTGCTCAAGGGCAGAACTGCCGATTTTTCCACTTTCCCGGCTCAGGGATTCAAACCAGCAACCTTTTGGTTACTGGACCAATGCTCTTAACCACTAGGCGGCCTACCGCCCGCAGCAGCATGCAATAGTATATAGTGACTTCAGAAAGTATTCACGCCCCTTGACTTTTTCCACATTTTGTTGTTACATCCTGAATTTAAAATCATTTAGATTTTGTCACTGATCAACACACGATACCCCGTAACGTCAAAGTGGAATTATGTTTTTAGAAATATTTACAAATGAATACAAAATGAAAAGCTGAAAGGTCAAGTGGATTCAAGTATTGAACTATTTTGTTATGGCCTCAATCATTTAAGGAGTAACAATGTGCTCAATAACTCACATAATAAGTTGCACGGACTCACTGTGTGTGCAATAATGGTGTTTTCTGGTCGCTCAGTCGAGCAGTGAATTTCAAACACAGATTCAACCACAAAGACCAGGGAGTTTTCTAATGCCTCACAAAAGGGGCAACAAAAAAAGCAGACATTGAATATCCCTTTGAGCGTGGTGAAATTATTAATGACACTTTGAATGATGTATCAATACACCAAGTCGCTACAAAGATGCAGGCGTCCATCCTAACTCAGTTGCCGGAAAAGAAAGCAAAGGCCAATGGCAAAATTCTAGAGGAAAACCTGGTCGAGTCTGCTTTCCAACAGACACTGGGAGATGAATTCAGTTTTCACTTACAGTACCAGTCTAACGTTTGGACACACCTACTCATTCCAGGGTTTTACTTTATTTTGTTACTATGAAGACAACAAAACTATGAAATAACACATATGGAATCATGTAGTAACCAAAAAAGTGTTACACAAAATCAAAATATATTTGAGATTCTTCAAAGTAGCCACCCTTTGGCTTGCTGACAATATATTGCTGTGTTGTACATAGGCTGCTCATCTAGGTTTGTACCTGTAAGGTTTTTCTTCATGGCGATGGAAAGTCTACAATGCACAATACAGTAATTGAGTACATTAAGACATCTGTTGGTTTTATGTGACTGGGCCTTTGCTAGTCCTGTATTAGCAGACCGATTTATAGGCATCTTCAACATGGGCAGCAAAAAAAATCTTGCAGCATCCCAACCCCCAAACTACTCCCGTAGAATCTCACACTAGCCATTTGAGATGTTTTTAAAACAAGCAAGCAACCAAAAAAAATGGATTCCTTTTCTACTGGAACGCTTTGTATGACAAGACAAGTTGAAGCCACCGTTCGACGTTGTGGTCCTCATAACAGCCACACGTGGTTGTACTGCAACAAGCACAACAGACTAGCACAGCTAAAGCAGTGGGAAACAATCTAAAGTGGCTACATCTCTTACGGAACCTGATCGTAAAATAAAATCACTGGATAAGAAAAAACTGGATTGTCAGAGGGGTTGGATAGTAAAGACAGATGTAACATATTATCACATTTCATGTTTTGCAGGTATAATAAAACCGATATTAGATCTAGGGGTAGCCTAGTGGTTAGAGCGTTGGACTAGTAACCGGAAGGTTGCAAGTTCAAACCCCCGAGCTGACAAGGTACAAATCTGTCGTTCTGCCCCTGAACAGGCAGTTAACCCACTGTTCCCAGGCCGTCATTGAAAATAAGGCAAAAAATACGTTCTTAAAACTGACTTGCCTAGTAAAATAAAGGTAAAAAATATATATATATATATATATATATTCTAGTAAAATGTTATAAATACAAAATCATGGGCCCCCTGGTGCTTTCCTGCTGTCCCACGGGGGGGTCCAGTGGCCCCAGTTGAAAAACACCTGTCTTATTTTATGTTGTTATTTACCTTTATTTATTTAACCAGGCAAGTGGCCCCAGTTGAAAAACACCTGTCTTATTTTATGTTGTTATGTGTTATATGTTTTGTCATGCTTTGGTGTGTTATATGTAATGGTTATGAAATGTTATTCTACAGTAACAGGCAACAGAAGCATCAATAAGTGGTAGAGGACAGATTGATGAACAGTGGGATGGATGTATTCATAGCGATTAGCATTTACACATCTTGGGACTGTCAAGAGTGAGAGATCACTGGGGAGAATATGCAGCCAAAACATCCTGTCTTCAGTGGCTCTAACTATGAATTTGCTATATCATGTAGCCAGGAAACTGTAAAAGGGAAAGGGGCAAATAGAATAGTAAACACTGACAAATAATCCAACCCAGGTACAAGAAATGCTCAGTCATCGACAGGGTGTAGAAGGGGCTGCTGCCGGCGAGGTCAACAATTGATCAAGCGCTTGGTGGAGGGAGAGGAGTCATTTTGGGATGTGATATGATCAGGCGACATGGGCATTTCTGCAGTCGGATCACATCCTTGGTTGAGGAAACGCAGTGCTGCAGTCCTAACAAGAGATGGCTGCTCTCTACTGCGGCTCTCTGACCATGTAAAACTCCTGCCACACTCTCCTCCCCTCACTGAGAAATGGGTTGGGATATGTAACACATCTAGCATTGTATCAGTTATTACCCTGTATCAACAGCAGGAGCAGGAATTATTCATTCTTAAAAGTCTAAACTGACATGGAATTGTTTTAACCGATCGCTACATAAATAGTCATATTAAACATTCATGAAAATACAAGTGTCTCACATGTATCGAAAGCCTAGAATCTTGCTAATCCCACTGCGTTGTCAGATTTAAAAAATGATTTACTGCGAAAGAATACGATGCGATTATCTGAGCATAGAGCCCCACAAAAAACAACAATTTTAACCAGCACAGGCGTAACATAATCACAAACTGCATTAAAATAAATAGTTTACCTTTGACAATCTTCGTCTGTTTGCAATTCCAATGTTCTTTTGTTTGATAAAATCCGTTTTTATAGCCTAACACGAAACATTTTGTGAACCGCTTGTGTCATCAATTCCATCTCATTCCATTTGACGACACATTCCAGGTAAATAACCCACACAGAACGTGACTTTTCCAGTCATGTTTGGTTTCACTGCAATCAACTGGTTTGTTTGTAACACAATCAAGTGATGAGGCCATTTCGTGGGACGTATTGACTGAAAGAAACCGATTTGAAGACAAGTCGTGACATCATTGTGCACCAATGATTTGCCCGCTGTTTCGTTGATTGACTGTCTTTTAACCCAATGACCACTGATCATCTTGAAATCTAGCTGGGTACATAGCCAATGAGCTGAGCTAAACGGCAATAGCCCAAAATCAAATCAAATCAAATGTATTTGTCACATACACATGGTTAGCAGATGTTAATGCGAGTGTAGCGAAATGCTTGTGCTTCTAGTTCCGACAATGCAGTAATAACCAACAAGTAATCTAACTAACAATTCCAAAACTACTGTCTTATACACAGTGTAAGGGGATAAAGAATATGTACATAAAGATATATGAATGAGTGATGGTACAGAGCAGCATAGGCAAGATACAGTAGATGGTATCGAGTACAGTATATACATATGAGATGAGTATGTAAACAAAGTGGCATAGTTAAAGTGGCTAGTGATACATGTATTACATAAGGATGCAGTAGATGATATAGAGTACAGTATATACGTATGCATATGCGATGAATAATGTAGGATATGTAAACATTATATTAGGTAGCATTGTTTAAAGTGGCTAGTGATATATTTTACATCATTTCCCATCAATTTCCCATCAATTCCCATGATTAAAGTGGCTGGAGTTGAGTCAGTGTCAGTGTGTTGGCAGCAGCCACTCAATGTTAGTGGTGCCTGTTTAACAGTCTGATGTCCTTGAGATAGAAGCTGTTTTTCAGTCTCTCGGTCCCAGCTTTGATGCACCTGTACTGACCTCGCCTTCTGGATGATAGCGGGGTGAACAGGCAGTGGCTCGGGTGGTTGTTGTCCTTGATGATCTTTATGGCCTTCCTATAACATCGGGTGGTGTAGGTGTCCTGGAGGGCAGGTAGTTTGCCCCTGGTGATGCGTTGTGCAGACCTCACTACCCTCTGGAGAGCCTTACAGTTGTGGGCGGAGCAGTTGCCGTACCAGGCGGTGATACAGCCCGCCAGGATGCTCTCGATTGTGCATCTGTAGAAGTTTGTGAGTGCTTTTGGTGACAAGCCAAATTTCTTCAGCCTCCTGAGGTTGAAGAGGCGCTGCTGCGCCTTCTTGACGATGCTGTCTGTGTGAGTGGACCAATTCAGTTTTTCTGTGATGTGTATGCCGAGGAACATAAAACTTACTACCCTCTCCACTACTGTTCCATCGATGTGGATAGGGGGTTGTTCCCTCTGCTGTTTCCTGAAGTCCACAATCATCTCCTTCATCGCCATGTAGTAAGCTCCAGTGTATTGAAGTTTCATGCCGGAAGGAGAAACACATATTAAGCACTGCATTGTTTGGTAAACGCGCATATTCAGCTGTTTATATATCAATCATTATGGCGACTAAGTCAGGAAAAGCTAAATCTAAGTCTAGATATACAGATGTACACACAATTTTAGAATAAATTGATTGTGAAGGTGAGACAGAGATTGTTGTAGGACGATTCATTTAGCGATTGTGGAAGAATATTTTTTTGAATGGGAGAGGACATCGTTTTGGACTGGTAAGTTCTTATCATGCTAATGCCCTTGTTTGAAATTAATAATATAAAATATTATTTGTAAATTTTAGAAGCAATATATAAACATGTAATGTCATGAAATGTGAGATGCGTGTGTCTGCCGCCCCACACCAACCCACATGAAATAGCCTATTTGAGGCTGTTGAGGGGAGGGCAGGCCCACACAACAATAGCCAAAGTGAAATGGAGACAGTAGATACAGCTGGTCTGTTGTAATATAATAAAGACAGTAGATCTAGCTGGTCTGTCATAATATAATAGAGACAGTAGATCTTGCTGAAATGTCATAATATAATAGACAGTAGATCTAGCAGGTCATAATAATGTAGTCAACCGTATTTTTCCTAGCCACCGTGCTTCTACACCTGCATTGCTTGCTGTTTGGAGTTTTAGGCTGGGGCTATATAAATTGATTTGATTTGATAGAGGACTGAGGGTCTTCCAAATATTGAAAGTGTGTAAATAGTTACCCATGTTATTTTGTAAATGTATATATATATATATATTGTGGCAAACCTCTTCAAGGTTAGGAGCGTTTGTCACAAACTAATCGGTAAACTGTCACCAAATCACCCAAGAATGAGAGTTCTTTCGAACAGGACAGTACCTGTGTGTTTGTTTCTCCGTCCTGGTCCACCCAGGCCGTAGGCGAGGTCAAGGATAGCAGGGTTCGGTACACGAATCGGGTTCTCGGTAGGTCCAGGTCCAAACGCCAACAGGTAAGTCCAAACAATCCAGCTCATACACGGTAAATCCAGCCAATCTCTATAGTCTCTTTCTCTATTGTTCATAGCTCCTTCCAGCACTCTCTCTTCCTCTTCCTGGTTTTTCTTGACCCTTTATCTGTGAGTCGGCTCCACCTTCTGAGGGTTCCCCTTGCTTCTGGGACTTGTAGTTTTGGTGGTCGGCCATTTTGTGATCTGTAGTTCTGACCGGGGTGGCCATTTTAGTGATCGGGCAGAGCCCGTTTATTAGCTCTGCTCTCACATATCTGCCACTTATCACTCGACCCCCTTCTTTGCCACATATCTCTCCCCCTAGATCCGACCCCCTAGGTCGGGCTACCGCAGTAAAATATGCATGCATGCGGGATAACCCATCCGCGTTTCCCATTTCCTTCCCTGCTCTGTGTTTCAAGTCAAAATGAAATGGTTGGAGACTCAAAAACCACCGCATCACCCGAGCGTTCTTCTCTTTAGCCCTATGCATCCAGGTGAGTGGGGCATGGTCACTGATGAGGGTGAAGTGGCGCCCCAGCAGGTAGTACTTCAGGCTTTCTAGAGCCCACTTTACTGCCAGCGCCTCTTTCTCAACGACTGAGTAGTTGGTTTCCCGTGGTTCCAGCTTCCTGCTTAAAAACAGGATGGGGTGTTCCACCCCTTCTACCTCTTGGGATAGCACTGCTCCCAAGCCGACCTCTGAGGCATCCGTCTGAACCACAAACTCTCTCAAAGTCTGGTACCACCAGCACTGGGTTACAACAGAGAGCCTCCTGTAATGTCCTAAATGCTTTGGTGGCCCTTTCATCCCATTTGACCATGTTTGGCCCTCTGGCTCTAGTCATGTCGGTAAGTGGGGCGGCCACTGTGGCATAACTTGGGATGAACTTCCGGTAGTAACCGGTCAGCCCTAGGAAGGCTCGGACCTGCTTCTTATTTACTGGTTTCGGCCATTCTCTAATTGCCTTCACCTTCTTATGTTGGGGTTTGATTAACCCTCTTCCCACAGTGTATCCCAGATACTCTGTTTCCTCTAACCCCACATAACACTTGGCAGGGTTTGCCGTGAGCCCTGCCTTTCTAAGGGCATCTAACACTGCCTGTACCCGGGGTAAGTGGGATTCCCAATCTGGGCTGTAGATCCCCACGTCATCTAAATAAGCTGCGGCGTATGCCTTGTGCGGTTTTAGGACTTTGTCCATGAGCCGTTGAAAGGTTGCTGGGGCCCCGTGTAAGCCGAATGGCATGACAGTGTATTGAAACAAACCGTCAGGTGTTGCAAAGGCTGTCTTTTCTTTGGCCCTGGGGTCAGAGGAATTTGCCAGTACCCTTTTGTCAGATCAAGGGTCGTAATGTACCGAGCATGACCAATTTTCTCCAGTAGTTCATCTACTCGGGGCATGGGGTAGGCATCAAACTTCGAGATTTCATTTACCTTCCGAAAGTCGTTACAGAACCGCAACGACCCATTGGGCTTGGAGACTATCACAATTGGGCTAGACCACTCACTATGTGACTCTTCAACCACTCCAGCTGTCAACATTTTCTCAGTCTCTGCTCTAATCGTGGCCCGTCGAGCCTCGGGTACCCGATATGGCCTCATACTCACTTTTCTCCCTGGTAGGGAAACGATATCATGAGCCGTAACCTCAGTTCGGCCAGGTACCTCTGAAAACACATATCTGTTTTTCTGGATCAGGGTCTTTACTTCCTGTACTTGCGCTGGGGACAGAGTGGGTGAAATATTTACTTCGGCTGTCTCCTGAATGTGTGTGGGGTATGTGACCATTAGTGTTTCTCTCTCTCTCCATGCTTTTAACAGGTTTATGTGATAAATCTGTTCCTGGGGCCGTCGACCTGGCTGTCGGATCCGATAATTGACTTCTCCTATTCTCTCCAGTACTTCATATGGCCCTTTCCATGTGGCTAGTAGTTTACACTCTACTGTGGGGATCAGCACTAACACCTTATCTCCCGGTTGAAATTCCCTCAGGGTAGCCTGCCGGTTATAAGTGTGCCGCTGGTGTTCTTGTGTTTGTCTCATGTGCTCTCTGACGATGGGCATGACTGTGGCTATCCTGTCTTGCATTGCCGTGACGTGCTCTATGACACTAGTATACGGGGTGGATTGGTGCTCCCAGGTTTCCCGTGCGATGTCTAAGATTCCCGGGGATGCCTCCCATATACCAGCTCAAAGGGAGAAAACCCCAGCGAGGCTTGAGGAACCTCTCTAATGGCAAACATCAGATACGGCAACATGCAATCCCAGTTTTTCCCATCCTTATCGATTACCTTCCTGAGCATTGACTTCAGGGTTCGGTTGAATCTCTCAACCAGCCCGTCCGTCTGAGGATGGTAAACCGATGTCCTCAACTGTTTCACCTGCCACAGTTTACAAGGTCCGCCATAAGGCGGGACATAAAGGGGGTCCCCTGGTCGGTAAGGATCTCCTTTGGAACCCCTACCCTGGTGAACAAGAGCACTAATTCCTTTGCGATATTTTTGGAAGTCATCGTCCGAAGGGGAATGGCTTCTGGGTAGCGAGTGGCATAATCTAGAATGACCAGAATGTATTGGTGCCCTCTGGCGGATTTGGGTAGTGGGCCCACTAAATCCATCGCTATCCTCTCAAATGGCGTTTCGATTATGGGGAGTGGCACTAACGGGCTTCTAAAAGCTGGTCGGGAGCTGTTAACTGGCACTCCGGGCACTCTCCACAATGCCGAGCCACTTCACCTTGAATTCCTGGCCAGTAAAACCTCCTTACAATCCGGTCTCTGGTTTTATCGATACCAAGGTGTCCACCCAGAATGTGCCCATGAGCTAGATCCAGTACTGTCCTCCGGTACCGAGTGGGAACCAACAACTGTTCCACCACATCAACCCCTATTTTCGAGACTCTGTACACCAAACCCTTTTTCATGATGAAGTGGGGGAAACTATTAGGCATCATCCCACCATTTATGGGAGTACCATCTACGACCTGCACATCTGCTCTGGCTTGTTGCAGGGTTGGATCCTGGTTTTGGGCCGTCCCAAAATTAGTCAAGGACTCTGCCAGGTCTGCTGGTTCTATATCGTCGTCCTCTGGATTCAGATCGACCCCAGCCCCACTAGTACCGGGCTGTTCATCATCAGCGAGGTTTGCCACTTCATCCTCCTCCTCCACTACTAGCACCTGTGATGTTGTCCCCTGGGAGACCTCTTTTCTTGGCTTTGGTTGAAGGCCCCATGCTTCTTCCTGCTTGGTCAGGGTTGTTGGATTCTCAAATATGCCATTCTTGTGGCCTAACTTCGCAAAGTTAGGAAAGTCTCTACCCAATATTACATCATATGGCATCTTTGGGACCACGCCGACCTCATAATCCAGCAGACCGTCCTCTGTTTGTATGCTCACTAAGGCCGTGGGGTACAGACGGGTATCCCCATGAATGCATGTAACACTGATATCCTGTCTTGTATCCAGTTTATGATTCGGCACTAGGCCTGCAACGACCAGGGTTAGCATACTGCTGGAATCCAGCAGTGCTTCAACCTCTTTCCCTTCAATCTTCACCCTGCACATATGTTTGTTTCTTGATCTTTCAAGTACAGTGGTTACAACAGGACATGCATACCGGATATCATCTTCATTTTCACCGAGGTTACATTGCATTGGCTCTTCTTTAATAGGGCAATAGGCTGCAATATGTCCTGGTTGATTACAATTGTAACAGATAATAGGGGTTGGGGGAGACCCCTCGACACCCAGTCCCGGTTTCCGTTTTTTCCCTTAGTGTCTTGGCCTGATTCTGATTCTTTCCTTATGGCCCCACGCTGCTCTCTTCCCCCTCTATATGTTGGGACAGTCTTACCCTGTCCGCTGGTTCGCCCATGCCTGGGGAACGGGAATCTTTCCTCCTGTGCCTGCTCAGCTGTTCTTGCCGTACAATACCGTTCAACCAGGCCCACGAGATGGTCGGCGGAAAATACCTCGTTCTGGCCAACCCATCATCTCACTTCTTGGGGTAGACCTCACTGAAACTGGTTGAGTACGATGGTCTCGACAATCTCGGCGGATGACCGGGTCTCTGGTCGCAACCATTTCCGTGCCAGGTGAATCAAGTCGAACATCTGTGTTCGTGGGGGTTGTCCCGGTCGGTAGGACCACTGGTGGAAGCGGTGTGCCCTCACGGTATCGGTCACTCCCAGTCTAGTCAGGATCTCCCCCTTTAGTTTATCGTAATCCTGTGCTTCTTTCAACTCCAGGTCGAAATACGCTTTTTGAGCGTCCCCTGCCAGGTATGGTGCCAGAAGCCCTGCCCATTCTTCTTTCGGCCACTTCTCCCTCTCTGCCGTCCTTTCGAAGGTGGTAAGATATGCTTCCACATCATCCTGCGCTGTCATTTTTTGAAGAAAATGATTGGCCCTCCTCTGGGTATTTGCAGCTGGTAATTGAGCCCCAATTTGGTCCGCTAGCCCCTTTAGGCCTTCTCTTAACTCCTGGGTGTTTCTCTCTTGCTCTTCTCTGAGCAGCTGGTTGGTGCGGTGCTGGATCTGTAACGTGTCATGATACATTCGCATTGCATCCTGATGAACTATTTGTTGAGCTCTAGTTGCCTCTTGTTGGGCGGCCGCCGCTTGTAACAGGGCCTGTATGGCTCCCTCCATACTCATTTTCGTGAAAAACTGTCCTAACCAAACAAAGCCAAAACAAAAAAAAACCTGACTCCCCTTTGGAGTGCTAACTGAACATTTATTTATTTTTTCCTTCTACCTAACCAGTGGTATGTTAGTCCATGCCCGCATCCTCCACCACGTGTGGCAAACCTCTTCAAGGTTAGGAACGTTTGTCACAAACTAAGTGGTAAACTGTCACCAAATCACCCAAGAATGAGAGTTATTTCGAACAGGACAGTACCTGTGTGTTTGTTTCTCCGTCCTGGTCCACCCAGGCCGTAGGCGAGGTCAAGGATAGCAGGGTTCGGTACACGAATCGGGTTCTCGGTAGGTCCAGGTCCAAACGCCAACAGGTAAGTCCAAACAATCCAGCTCATACACGGTAAATCCAGCCAATCTCTATAGTCTCTTTCTCTATTGTTCATAGCTCCTTCCAGCACTCTCTCTTCCTCTTCCTGGTTTTTCTTGACCCTTTATCTGTGAGTCGGCTCCACCTTCCGAGGGTTCCCCTTGCTTCTGGGACTTGTAGTTTTGGCGGTCGGCCATTTTGTGTTCTGTAGTTCTGACAGGGGTGGCCATTTTAGTGATCGGGCAGAGCCCGTTTATTAGCTCTGCTCTCACATATCTGCCACTTAT
>NC_068449.1:41855121-41907218 GCF_023373465.1 Oncorhynchus keta | reverse complement strand
CTTTGCCACAATATTTTTCATATATTGTTTAATCAATAATTATTTTTTCCCCCATTTTTTTCCTCATTTTTTTCTTTTTGGGGGGGGTGTTAGAATACTATTTTGGTATTTTGTATATAGTTATTTGTTTCCAAATGTATACCTTCACCAATTTGGCCTCTTGGGTACATTTGGGCTACCTGTGTGGGACACCTGGGTGACTTCATGATAAATGTCATGTAGCACACTCATTTTGGAAGTTATCATTCTGAAACTTTGCACAAGTACTGTAGCCCTCTTATATTTTTCACTGAAATAGTCCCCATCATCCTATCTGAATGTTTGTTTTGTCTTGTTCATTTTAAAGATGATGATACAAAAATACAAATATAAAACCTATGTTTTTTTTCATTGTTTTATCTAAACCAGATCTATTGTGTTATATTCTCCGACATTCAATTCACATTTCCACAAACTTCAGAGTGTTTTCTTTCAAATGGTACCAATAATATGCATATCCTTGGTTCTGTGCCTGAGCTACAGGCTGTTAGATTTGGGTATGTCTTCAGGCAGAAATTGCACAAAGTAGGGGGGTAGCTCTAAGAGGTTGTTAACCTGTTGCGACGAGCAATCCCGTATCCGGGAGCGTAATTATAGCCTCATGCTCATTACCATAACGCAACGTTAACTATTCATGAAAATCGCAAATGAAATGAAATAAATATATTGGCTCACAAGCTTAGCCTTTTGTTAACCTCTTAAGACTAGGCCTCAATACTGCCCCCTTTGGAGGAAGTGCGTGCCCATAGTAAACTGAAAATATTTTTCCCAAAATTGCTAATATATGCATATAATAATTATTATTGAATAGAAAACACTCTAAAGTTTCGAAACCCGTTTAAATTATGTCTGTATGTAAAGCAGAACTCTCAGGGCAGCCTTTCTCCCAAACTCTCTCTTGTCAAGAGAAAAGTTGGGTCAACTTTGACGTCATCGCCCCCACCCTTCCCAGGCAGCTACCGATCTGGGAACAGTATGTATGTGTTCAGCGTGATGCCTGCTTTCAAATGGCGCGTTCATTGTGAGAATCCCGCGAGCCCTCGTCGTTTGGCGGGCGAAAATGTTAGTGTCACTCTCAAATACATGCACTCTATTGCGCGCGGCCGATTTGGGGCACGTTCTTTTCCAAGTCACAGCAATTGAAGGCGGTTTGTCTGTTCGCGCTGATCATTGTTTTACATGTTAAAAACATCATAAAGCTCGATTCTGCACATAGTTTCACCAGTTTAGTCGACATATAATATGTAAATTTGAAGTTTTGATGCGCAAGAGTGCGGGACCAGAAGTCATTTTGGATACATTTCAGCTGAAGCTGTTAGCATATGCTAATACAGAGACACACAACGTGAAACCAAACAATGTATTGGGTAAGTATGACTCCTTCTACGTCTTCTGATCGAAGAACATCAAAGGTAAGGGAATATTTATGTGGTTATTTTGGGTTTCTGTGGACTCCAAACGTAGAGGAGACATACTGCTAATATCTGAGCGCCGTCTCATTGTATAGCCAGTGAACTAATTCTGTAACGTTAAAAATAAATGTAATACAGCGGTTGCATTAAGAAGAAGTGTATCTTTGTAACTATATGTAGAACATGTATATTTAGTCATGTTTTTTGCTTGTTATCTGACGTTATCTGTCGGAGCTACCATAATTTCTCCGGACATTTGAGTAGCATTTTTTGAAATGTCGTCATTGTAAACAGAGATTTATGGATATAAATGGCATATTATTGAGAAAAAAAAAACGTATTATGTAACATGTACTATTACTGTCATCTGATGAAGATTTTCAAAAGGTTAGTGAATTATTTATTTTTTAATCCTGCTTTTATAATTTGATATTTTCTGGGACAAAATGGCTGCCTCTCGTCTTTTGTTTCGGTGGTGGTCTAATATAAATATGTGCTATGTTTTCGCCGTAAAACATTTTAGAAATCTGACTTGCTGGGTAGATGAACAAGGTTTTTATCTTTCATTTGAGCTATTGGACTTGTTAATGTGTGGAGGTAAAATATTTCTAAGAATATTTTTTTCCATTTTGCGTTATGGTAATGAGCTTGAGCCATAGTCACGATACCGGATCCGGGATGGATTTTCAAAAAATGCTTTTCAACCATAGCTACACAAGCATTTGTGTAAGAGTATTGATAGCTAGCATAGCATTAAGCCTAGCATTCAGCAGGCAACATTTTCACAAAAACAAGAAAGCATTGAAATAAAATCATTTACCTTTGAAGAACTTCGGATGTTTTCAATGAGGAGACTCTCAGTTAGATAGCAAATGTTCAGTTTTTCCAAAAAGTTTACTTGTGTAGGAGAAATCGCTCCATTTTGTTCATCACGTTTAGCTGAGAAAACCCCCCCGAAAATCCAGTCATTACAACGCAAACTTTTTTCCAAATTAACTCCATAATATCGACAGAAACATGGCAAACGTTGTTTAGAATCAATCCTCAAGGTTTTTGTCAGATATTTATTTGATGATAAGTCACTCGTGGCAGTTTGGTTTCTCCTCTGTTCAAAATGGAAACATGCACACACCTGGAGATTACGCAATAGTTTTGACGGAGGACACAGAGCGGACTACCTGGTAAATGTAGTCTCTTATGGTCAATTTTCCAATGATATGCCTACAAATACGTCACAATGCTTCAAACACCTTGGGGAAACGACAGAAAGTGTAGGCTCTCTCCTTGCGCATTCACAGCCATATAAGGAGACATTGGAACAAAGCGCCTCAAAAATCTGGCTCACTTCCTGTATGAAATTTCATCTTGGTTTCGCCTGTAGCATTAGTTCTGTGGCACTCACAGACAATATCTTTGCAGTTTTGGAAACGTCAGAGTGTTTTCTTTCCAAAGCTGTCAATTATATGCATAGTCAAGCATCTTTTCGTGACAAAATATATTGTTTAAAACGGGAACGTTTTTCATCCAAAAATGAAATACTGCCCCCAGAGGTTCAAGAGGTTAACACTCTGGCAGTCCTACAATCTAAGCTAGATGCCCTCAATCTCACACAAATCATCAAGGAACCCACCAGGTACAACCCTAAATCTGTAAACAAGGGCCCCCCCAACAGACGTCATCCTGACCAACTGGCCCTCCACCTCCGCTGTCTTCAACCAGGATCTCAGCGATCACTGCCTCATTGCCTGTATCCGCTATGGATCCGCAGTCAAACAACCACCCCTCATCACAGCCAAAAGCTCCCTAAAACACTTCTGCGAGCAGGCCTTTCTAATCGACCTGGCCCGGGTATCCTGGAAGGATATTGACCTCATCCCGTCAGTTGAGGATGCCTGGTCATTCTTTAAAAGTAACTTCCTCACCATCTTAGATAAGCATGCTCCGTTCAAAAAATGCAGAACTAAGAACAGATATAGCCCTTGGTTCACTCCAGACCTGACTGCCCTCGACCAGCACAAAAACATCCTGTGGCGGACTGCAATAGCATCGAATAGTCCCCGCGATATGCAACTGTTCAGGGAAGTCAGGAACCAATACACGCAGTCAGTCAGGTAAGCAAAGGCCAGCTTCTTCAAGCAGAAATTTGCATCCTGTACTTCTAACTCCAAAAAGTTCTGGGACACTGTAAAGTCCATAGAGAACAAGAGCACCTCCTCCCATCTGCCCACTGGACTGAGTCTAGGTAACACGGTCACCACCGATAAATTCATGATTATCGAAAATTTTAACAAGAATTTCTCAACGGCTGGCCATGCCTTCCCCCCGGCAACTCCAACCTCGGCTAACAGCTACGCCCCCACACACTCGCCCAAGCCTCCCCAGCTTCTCCTTTACCCAAATCCAGATAGCAGATGTTCTGAAAGAGCTGCAAAACCTGGACCCGTACAAATCAGCTGGGCTTGACAATCTGGACCCTCTATTTCTGAATCCCACCGCTGTGCAATCTGGTTTCCGAGCCGGTCACGGGTGCACCTCAGCCACGCTCAAGGTACTAAATGATATCATAACCGCCATTGATTAAAGACAGTACTGTGCAGCCATCTTCATCGACCTGGCCAAGGCTTTCGACTCTGTCAATCATCATATTCTTATCGACAGACTCAGTAGCCTCGGTTTTTCTAATGACTGCCTTGCCTGGTTCACCAACTACTTTGCAGACAGAGTTCAGTGTGTCAAATCGGAGGGCATGTTGTCCGGTCCTCTGGCAGTCTCTATGGGGGTGCCACAGGGTTCAATTCTCGGGCCGACTCTTTTCTCTGTATACATATCAATGATGTTGCTCTTGCTGCGGGCGATTCCCTGATCCACCTCTACGCAGACGACACCATTCTGTATACTTCTGGCCCTTCCTTGGACACTGTGCTATCTAACCTCCAAACGAGCTTCAATGCCATATAACATTCCTTCCCTGGCCTCAAACTGCTCTTAAACGCTAGTAAAAACCAAATGCATGCTTTTCAACCGTTCGCTGCTTGCACCCGCACGCCCGACTTGAATCACCACCCTGGATGGTTCCGACCTAGAATATGTGGACATCTATGGTGTCTGGCTAGACTGTAACCTCTCCTTCCAGACTCATCAAATCAAAAATCAAATCAATTCAAATGTATTTCTATAGCCCTTCGTACATCAGCTGATATCTCAAAGTGCTGTACAGAAACCCAGCCTAAAACCCCAAACAGCAAGCAATGCAGGTGTAGAAGCACGGTGGCTAGGAAAAACTCCCTAGAAAGGCCAAAACCTAGGAAGTAACCTAGAGAGGAACCAGGCTATGTGGGTTGGCAAAGTCCTCTTCTGGCTGTCCCTGGTGGAGATTATAACAGAACATGGCCAAGATGTTCAAATGTTCATAAATGACCAGCATGGTCAAATAATAATAATCACAGACAGAACAGTTGAAACTGGAGCAGCAGCACGGCCAGGTGGACTGGGGACAGCAAGGAGTCATCATGTCAGGTAGTCCTGAGGCATGGTCCTAGGGCTCAGGTCCTCCGAGAGAGAGAAAGAAATAGAGAAAGAGAGAATTAGAGAGAGCATACTTAAATTCACACAGGACACCGGATAGGACAGGAGAAGTACTCCAGATATAACAAACTGACCCTAGCCCCCCGACACATAAACTACTGCAGCATAAATACTGGAGGCTGAGACAGGAGGGGTCAGGAGACACTGTGGCCACATCCGATGACATCCCCCGGACAGGGCCAAACAGGAAGGATATAACCCCACCCACTTTGCCAAAGCACAGCCCCCACACCACTAGAGGGATATCTTCAACCACCAACTTACCATCCTGAGACAAGACCGAGTATAGCCCACAAAGATCTCCGCCACGGCACAACCCAAGGGGAGGCGCCAACCCACTCATTTCAAACATCTCCAATCTAAAATCAAATCTAGAGTCGGCTTTCTATTCCGCAACAAAGCCTCCTTCACTCACGCTGCCAAATTTACCCTAGTAAAACTGACTATCCTACCGATCCTCGACTTCGGCGATGTCATCTACAAAATAGCTTCCAATATTCTACTCAGCAAACTGGATGCAGTTTATCACAGTGCCATCCGTTTTGTTACTAAAGCACCTTATACCACCCACCACTGCGACCTGTATGCTCTAGTCGGCTGGCCCTTGCTACATATTCGTCGCCAGACCCACTGGCTCCAGGTCATCTACAAGTCCATGCTAGGTAAAGCTCCGCCTTATCTCAGTTCACTGGCCACGAAGGCAACACCCACCAGTAGCACGCGCTCCAGCCGGTGTATCTCACTGATCATCCCTAAACCCAACACCTCATTTGGCCGCCTTTCCTTCCAGTTCTCTGCTGCCTGTGACTGGAACGAATTGCAAAAATCGCTGAAGTTGTAGACTTTTATCTCCCTCACCAACTTCAAACATCTGCTATCTGAGCAGCTAACCGATCGCTGCAGCTGTACATAGTCCATCGGTAAATAGCCCACCCAATTTACCTACCTCATCCCCATACTGTTTATTTTTATTTACTTTTCTGCTCTTTTGCACACCAGTATCTCTACCTGTACATGACCATCTGATCATTTATCACTCCAGTGTTAATCTGCAAAATTGTAATCATCTGCCTACCTCCTCATGCCTTTTGCACACAATGTATATATACTATTTTTTTTCTTTCTACTGTGTTATTGACTTGTTTATTGTTTACTCCATGTGAAACTCTGTGTTGTTGTCTGTTCACACTGCTATGCTTTATCTTGGCCAGGTCGTAGTTGTAAATGAGAACTGGTTCTCAACTTGCCTACCTGGTTAAATAAAGGTGAACTAAATAAAAAATAAAAATAAAAATTCTACGTCTTGCAAATTAATGATTACAGGCTGAGGTGAGAAAGCGAGTTAGAGAGCGCGGGACAGAGATTATCAGCCTTTTATTACTCTCCATTAACAGTCTTCTCAGCACCCTCCATGTTAAAGACCTAATACTACAGTATGCTTAATGATACTGATCATTGACTTTGGTAACTACCAATTAAATGTGACGGCTTAAGTGTATTCAGACACTGTTCACTGTTTGGGACAATCTTTCCTGTGATTGAATGTTGATTGGTCAACATCGTCAACGTTTATATGCAAGATTCTATAATTATCCCATGTGTAGCCAGTGGCCATTTTGGCTTAGGTCAGACAAGGGGCATAGAAGCAACAGATTTTGTTTCTGTGTTTTGTATTCAGTCAGAGGCTGCAGGTAGAGATCAATAGTCATGAATATTAGGTCCAGATAATTACAAGGCCACTGTTCCCACATCAAAGAGAGAATGTCGAGTGTGGTCTAGGGAACTGCATTGCAGTGCTAGACGCATCACGACAGACCCTGGTTCGATCCCGGGCTGTATCACAACTGGCCGTGATCGGGAGTCCCATAAGGCGGCGCACAATTGTCCCGGTTAGCAAAGGGTTTGGCTGGGATACGCTGTCATTGTAAATAAGAATGTGTTCTTAACTGACTTGCCTAGTTAAATAAATCAAATGTCTGTATGGCACTGCACTACTTTTGATCAAAAGTGGAAAGGGTCCAATGTGGTACATAAACCCACTTTTCATTACCTATAAACAATAGGAGAGTTTAAAGACCCAGGAAAACCAAACATTTGTTTCAAGCTCCTGTAAACATGCGGTTTGGGGCGAATTACTCTGAAAGATGGTTGCCTTTGTACCGTATCTAGCCTAGATACTAGCCTAGATAATTAATGTGTCCATTTAAACCTGGGGTCGATTGACTCCAGGTGCTTCTGTAGTGAGGAAAACCACACACGCGCATGCACACAGACACAGTCTGGTAGTTAAGCGATAGGCTCATGTGTTGCACTACCACATGTCCAAAACATCATCCATTATTGACCTCCGCAGCTGTCTTCGAGTGTTAGGAACAGAGAGAAATTTAAAGTATGGGCCTATTACCTATGCATTGTGTGTGTGTGTGTGTGTGTGTGTGTGTGTGTGTGTGTGTGTGTGTGTGTGTGTGTGTGTGTGTGTGTGTGTGTGTGTGTGTGTGTGTGTGTGTGTGTGTGTGTGTGTGTGTGTGTGTGTGTGTGTGTGTGTGGTGCGCGTGAGTGCATGTGTTCCTGCATAGCAATAACAAGTAATCAGTATGTTGCTTCCTTAAATCCCATATAAAAAAACCTTGAAAAGGAATTTAGCTAAATGATGCAGGGAGGAGAAAGCAAAGTTGTTTTTTTACTAAGGCAACAATGTCATTTTCCATCCATTTCCAACAGTTACAGTACATTGTCCAGATGAAAACAACAAGAGGGCCCGGCCCCATAGTCGATGATCAATTGAGGTTTTAATATAAATTACACATATAAATTACAAACGTACATACTGTAATATGCTTAATTAAAAGCTAATTTGCATTATACACATAACATGTAAAGGTAACAATCACTCAGCTGTTGTTTTTCTTCATAGACTATAAAAGACAAGCCACAGTGGTCCCTCCTTTAAAAGTTGAGTCATACTGTGGCACACCTTGTGGGCTGCTGCGGCATTCTATGGAACGTTATCTATTTGTCAGCAATATTTTTCTGTTAATGCAAGTTATAGCTAGTTTGACCACCAAAGGGCATCTTTTAGAAGCATTTGATAGTCTTCCATATTGGCATTAGCAGAGAATTTAAAACCTTTTATGCAATAACGTAGTATATGGGATTGATTTGAAGGAATTTGGCTTAATTAATTTGATTAATAGTATAGTGTTTCTATTCAGAGAGAAACGAAAAACAAAACCATTAGGGTTTCCGTTAGGATGGGAATGAAAAATATGGCGCTGTACAATGGGAGGAAGGAGTTGGCTGTCCTAGTAAATAAGAATTTGTAAATAAAGCTTACACTAAGAGCATAACATTTCTTCACCCTAATTTTCTAATTCTTGTCTAACCAATACCCAAATGGAGATTTAGTGAAAATAAAAATCTAATTGATTTACCAAGACCAGTCCCCATGCTTGTCTCAGAGCAGTGCAAAACGTTGCTAAAACAGTTGAGGCTTTTGCTTCAAACTTCAATATGCTCTTTAAATAAATAAGACCTACACCATTTTTAACAGTATATCTAAAAAAAAAAAAATTAAATGATGTGACTCTCTGCCAATAGTTAAATTTAGAGGATTGGAGGATTTTCCCATTAGATATTTTCAGATATTCTCACATATAATTCAAAATTAATAAATAATAGTACTCACTTTGTTTAAAAAGTAACGATATTTTGGATATTTCGTTTTCATTTAACCTAGAGTGAGTGAGAAAAAGGCCATTCTTGAACATGGGTTGGGACATTTGATTATTTAGCAGATATCACTTGCTTATATTCAGTCAACACGTATCTTTAAGAATATCATGGAATATTTGAACATTTTCATTTCTCCATGCTTGTCTCAGAGCAGCGCGAAACGTGGCTGAAATAGAGATCCATGGAGGGAAGGCTATGTATTCTGTGCCCACTCGTGGTATCTCTCTTCGGTTACACATCCTTGGAATAGCAGAACAGCAGAACGGTCCGGGCTGCCCTTGCTGTGCCTGGTGAGCAGTTGGTCAAGTTCTGTTGTCAGAAAAGGAATGGAAAGGTCAGGGTGAACCGTCGACCTGACGAACCCGCCACGTATGTTGACTCTGCCTGCCGGAGGTGGAGTTCCAGAGCTCACATGGAATAGATTGTGACTCCATCTCGTTCCTCTCCATTTTCAACATGTGAGTGAGTCAATGACTATTCAAGCCCTTGACTCACTGATGAATGAAGATGATGAGCAATTGGCAAAGGCCATCTGTAATCTGCGAGTATCATGGCACAACATTAACATCGCTCTAATCACAGTCAGAAGACAGTTGAAGAAACTTGTGTGGACTTATGGAAAGGCTCGATAAGAAATGTTATTTATATATATATATAGTTTAAAAAATTAACTCAGAACATTAGCCATGTGTGTTTGCTTGTTTTGTACTGTAGTTTCAATTTGTTTCAATTTGCTCAAAATTGCTACAGACAAAAAATGAAGAAGATCAATGAAAGCATAAAGATGAAGAAATGCTGTTTTGAGTTAATAATGTAACACTTTAGAGTACTTAAGCATAGAATATATTGCAAGTTGAGGGATTTTCACAACAGTAGCTGGGCTATAAAAAGTATATTGTCCTGCTAATAGGAAACATTTGCATGATGGATTCTTTATTGTAACCACAATGTCACACATCATTTGTATCTACCTTTCCAATTACTTTTAGAGTATGGGATTTACAAATGTGAACGTTTAATTATTATTTACTTTGTTTTAGTTCGAACGTGCAGACTTCTTTTCTTTAAATTATTGTTTTATGTAGGATGCTACATTTTTGACCAGTTGCAATTGTAAGTAGCTATCATAACTTAACTGGCTGAGGTAGGCTATTTTATATAGGTCTAGGCTCCGATGAAATAGACTCGGATTAAGCCCTCTTGTTGTTTGTAAAGTCAAATTAAAGTGAGGATTATTGTTGAAATGAATTGCTCGACTGGTGTAGGTTTTCTCCATCCGTTGGTATGCAACACTTGCATAGCAAGATAGCTATTGTCACGCCCTAACCCAGACATGGGCAAACTACGGCCCGCGGGCCACATACGGCCCGTTAGGCTTTTTAATCCGGCCCGCCGAACTTGTCCAAATTATAGTAAAAACCTCCTTTTTTCCCCTTTCCCTGCAATGCCCACGTTTCCCCAATAGATGGCGCTCTCAAAACACATTGACCGTTGTTGGAGTGGCGCGTATTTCTCTTTATTTCACTTTAATTTTCACTTCGTTTCACGTCACCATTAAGCCCTTCTGTGAAAATGGCGGACCAAAATAGAAGGAAAGTGGACAGCGAATGCCGAGTGTTTAATAAGGAGTGGACAACAAAATACTTCTTCACTGAAGTCCGATCAACGGCTGTATGTCTGATATGCCAAGAAGCTGTTGCGGTTTTCAAAGAGTACAATATCAGCCGTCACTTTGCCACGAAGCATGCAAACTATGCTAGCAAGCAGTCAACACAAGAACGGGCGGCTACTGCTCAGAGGTTGGCAGCTAATTTACAGTCAACAGAACTTTTTTCACCGACAAACACTGTTCCCACTGAAATGGTGAGTTTTTCTGCTGTGTTATGAAAAAATGCATATGGAAAGTTTGGAAGTGCGTCTTTTAATTAAGAGCAATGCGCATTTACGCACAGCAGCGGTACAGTAGCTTAATTAACACGCCGCACATCGCTCTTAATTTAAATTTAAATTTTCAGCTGCAGGTAGGATATTTAATACAGCCTATGTCTGTGTGCTTGGCAACAGCGATACACGTGTACTGTTTGTGCATGAAGGCGAGGGCGTACGTGGCGAGTTTGTAGAGCGCGCGGTCAGGACAATCCATCCATGATTTTGCGGAGTTTAACACAAGTAGATATTATTGAGCTTGAGTATTTCGTTGTGTAATAATGTTTTGAATGTTGAAAGTGATTCCATTTTTCAATAAATGTTGATTTCTTTAACTTTGCACCTTCGATTGAAACTTATTAAAAACAGACGCAATCTTGATAAATCACAGTGCGTATGTTATTTTAATCTATTTACATTTCCTCCTCCCAGTATCTGCGAAATAGTATGTAAATGCCATATCTTGCATATTCCTTGAGACAAATGTATTAACTGATAAGGGCTATTTTCACATTTGAAAGACAGTTAATAAATTGGGTTGTAGTGTTCTTACTGTGCTATGAGGTTTGTACACACGCCACATTTTAATGCTTTAGTATATCCGGCCCAAACACTCCCTCCAAATGCTCCTGGCCCGGCCCCTCTGTCAAATTTTAGAACCCATTGTGGCCCGCGAGTCAAAAGTTTGCCCACCTCTGCCCTAACCTTAGAGACGTTTTATTTCTCCATTTGGTTAGGTCAGGGTGTGATGTGGGTGTGGGCATTCTATGTTTGTTTTCTATGTTGCTTTATTTCTATGTTTTGGCCGGGTATGGTTCTCGATCAGGGACATCTGTCTATCGTTGTCTCTGATTGGGAAGCATACTTAGGTAGCCCTTTTCCCTCCTTTCAGTGTGGGTAGTTAACTTTGTTTGTGGCACTTAGCCCTGTAAGCTTCACGGGTGTTTCTTTCGTTTGTTGTTTTGTTGGCAACATTTTAAAATAAAGGAAAATGTACGCTCACCATGCTGCACTTTGGATTCCTTCCGACAACGGCCGTGACAGAACTACCCAACACCAAAGGACCAAGCAGCGTGGCCAGGAGGAGCAGGCATCCTGGGCCCGGGAGAAGAGAGAATGGAAGACATCTTGGACATGGGAGGAGGTTATGGCAGGGGACAAGACCCTGCAAAGGAAACAGGCTGAAGTAGCGAGGAGTCATGACTTTGCTACCGGGAGTCACGGCAGCGGGCAGGCACCAGAGGCATCCCCAAAATATTTTTTGGGGGAGCACACGGGAGTTTGGCTGAGTCAGGTTGGAGACCTGACCCAACTCCCCGTGCTTACCCGTGGCGGCGTCATACTGGTCAGGCATCGTGTTATGTGGTGGAGCGCACGGTGTCTCCAGTACGTGTTCACAGCCCGGTGCGCTACCTTCCAGCTCCCCGTATCGGCCGGGCTAGAGTGGACATCCAGCAAGGTCGGAGGGGTGCCGGCTCAGCGCATCTGGCCGCCAGTGCGTCTACACAGCCCAGTGCGTCCTGTGCATGCGTCCCGCACGTGCCGGGCCAAAGACACCATCCAGCCAGGACAGGTTGTGCAGGCTCTACGCTCGAGACCCCCAGTGCGCCTCCACGGCCCAGTGTATCCTGTGCCCGCTCCCAGAGCCAGGCCTCCTGTGTGTCTCTCCAGTCCAGTGATAATCCATGGCAAGAAGCCTCCAATGATGATCCATGGCACGAAGCCTCCAGTGATGATCCATGGCACGAAGCCTCAGTGATGATCCATGGCAAAAGCCTCAGTGATGATCCATTGCAAGAAGTCTCCAGTGATGATCCATGGCACTAAGTCTCCAGTGATGATCCATGGCACTAAGTCTCCAGTGATGATCCATGGCACTAAGTCTCCAGTGATGATCCATTGCAAGAAGCCTCCAGTGATGATCCATGGCACTAAGTCTCCAGTGATGATCCATGGCAAGAAGCCTCCAGTGATGATCCATGGCAAGAATCCTCCAACGACGGCCTCCAGTCCGGGGCCCACAGCGAAGATTCCCGGTCCGGGGCCAGGGTGCCCCGGTCCGAGGCGAGGAGTGCCCACGCCAGGCGCCACCAAAATGGGGTGAGCCAGAGGTGGAGCGGGGTCTACGTCCCGCACCAGAGTCGCCACCGCGTATAGATGCCCATCCAGACCCTCCCCTAGGTTCAGGTTTTGTGGCCGCGGTCCGCACCTTGGGGGAGGGGGAGGGGTTAGGGGTGCTGACCTTAGAGAGCCATTTTACTTCTCTTATTGGTTAGGTCAGGGTGTGATGTGGGGTGGACATTCTGTTTTGTTTTCTGTTTCTATGTTTTGGCCTGGTATGGTTCTCAATCAGGGACAGCTGTCTATGTTTGTCTCTGATTGGGAATCATACTTAGGTTGCCCTTTTCACTCCTTTCAGTTTTGTTTGTGGCACTTAGCCCTGTAAGCTTCACGGGTGTTTCTTTCGTTTGTTGTTGTGTTGGAGACATTTTAAAATAAAATAAAATGTACGTTCACAATGCCGCACTTTGGTCTCCTTCCGACAACATCCGTGACAGCTATATTTTTAACACCAGCCACTGTTCACCTCCTATTGATTGTGCTGTGTTTGCTGCCAGTTGTTGTTTTTTAATTGAACCTTTATTTAACTAGGCAAGTCAGTTAAGAACAAACCCAGATGATGCTGGGCCAATTGTGCGCCGCCCTATGGTACTCACAATCACAGTCAGATGTGAAACAGCCTGAATTCTAACCAGGGACTGTATTAAAGCCTCTTGCACTTAGATACAGTGCCTTAAACCCGCTGCGCCACTCGGGAGCCATGACCAATATAAACTCAGCAAAAGAAACGTAACATGTGCAAATATTTGTATGAGCATAACAAGATTCAACAACTGAGACATAAACTGGACAAGTTCCACACATATATGACTAACATAAATGGAATAATGTGTCCCTGAACAAAGGGGTCAAAATCAAAAGTAACAGTCAGTATCTGGTGTGGCCACCAGCTGCATTAAGTACTGCAGTGCATCTACTCCTCATGGACTGCACCAGATTTGGCAGTTTTGCTGTGAGATGTTATCCCAATCTTTCACGAAGGCACCTGCAAGTTCCCGGACATTTCTGGTGGGAATGGCCTAGCCCTCACCCTCCGATCAACAGGGCCCAGACATGCTCAATGGGATTGAGATCCGGGCTCTTCGCTGGCCATGGCTGAAAACTGTCATTCCTGTCTTGTATGAAATCACGCACAGAGCGAGCAGTATGGCTGGTGGCATTGTCATGCTGGAGGGTCATGTCAGGATGAGCCTGCAGGCAGGGTACCACATGAGGGAGGACGATGTCTTCCCTGTAACACACAGCGTTGAGATTGCCTGCAATGACAACAAGCTCAGTCCGACGATGCTGTGAAACACCGCCCCAGACCATGACGGACCCTCCACCTCCAAATCTATCCCGCTCCAGAGTACAGGCCTCGGTGTAATGCCCATTCCTTTGGCGATAAATGTGAATCTGGCGATTACCCCTGGTGAGACAAAACCACGACCCGTCAGTGAAGAGCACTTTTTGCCAGTCGTGTATGGTGCAGCGATGGTGGGTTTGGGCCCATAGGCAACGTTGTTGCGGGTGATGCCTGGTGAGGACCGGCCTTACAACAGGCCTACAAGCCCTCAGTCCAGCCTCTCTCAGCCTATTGCAGACAGTCTGAGCACTGATAGAGGGATGGTGCATTCCTGGTGTAAGTCGGGAAGCTGTTGCTGCCGTCCTGTACCTGTCCTGCAGGTGTGATGTTTGGATGTACTGATCCTGTGCAGGTGTTGTTACAGCTGATCATCCTTGCCACTGCAAGGATGATCAGGTGTCCGTCCTGTCTCCTTGTAGCCCTGTCTTAGGCGTCTCACAGTACGGATATTGCTATTTATTGCCCTGGCCACATCTGCTGTCCTCATACCTCCTTGCAGTAGGCCTAAGATACATTCACGTAGATGACGAGGAACCCTGGGCATCTTTCTTTTGTTATTTTTGAGTCAGTAGAAAGGCCTCTTTTAGTGTCCTAAGCTGTTAGTGTCTTAACGACCGCTCCACAGGTGCATGTTCATTAATTGTTTATGGTTCATTGAACAAGCATGGGAAACAGTGTTTAAACCCTTTACAATGAAGATCTGTGAAGATATTTGGATTTTAAAAATTAGCATCCTGAAAGCTTTCTCGAAAAAGGGCTGTGTCTTTTATTTCTGAGTTCCTATTTATCACAACATTAACTGTGTGTAGGTAGATGTGGAAAGATAGATACAAATGATTTGTTGCAAGTTGGGGGGGGTTCACACCTAGCTCAGCAATTGGACAATTCTTTAGTAAAGGTTGAATAGTCTATTGTTCAGTTAATAGCCTATCCTAGAAACGTTGTCACAGCCTGCTACGCTTGTGAAAACTATTAAAAATACTTTTCCCCTTTCCACTTGTTAAAGATTCAATTGATAAAGTGTTTTTAGCCACAATTGGCCCCAACCTCAATTAATACATTTAGGCACAGTTGATAGCGTGCTGGACTTCGGGCTAGAATGTTAAGGGTTTGAAACCTGCTCCCTACTTTTTTCATTACATTATTATGCCGGTCTCAGAGCAAATAGCCTGGACTGTTTTTCCCATCTCGTTCCTCGCTCTCTTTCATGCGTCATTCTCCGGCTGAGTGGCTCGCTTGTGGGCGTTCAGGCAGGATGTACTGTTTTTTATTTTGTATATTTGAATTACAAATCAGCCTTTACTGAAATCATGTTTCTAGTCTATTGCATAGTTACAAAGTGTAATCATTGATGTCCCCAGGAGCAGGAGTCGTAAACACTGTTGAAGTGTGTAATTGTAATACATAATTCAAAAGAATGGAATTTGATACACCTGGTATTGGATATGACTGGGGGAAAAAACTTGCTAAATAGCGATTTTCGTAAATTAACTTTATGACAAAAAATTATGCACAATCGTTTGTCATTAACTAACATATTCCTCTAAATTGTATTTTTTTTTGCTTGGCTGCCTGACTCGTTATGACGTTATAATTAAATTTGCTTCCACGATAATGTTTTGTTAGCCATCTTTGCTGAAGAAAGTCACCAGAGACGGGTGGCTTGCGTCAAATTCGTCATTGGAACCACTCGATATGATTGGTCATATAAAAATCTTGGGACCCAAATGCATAAAGAGTGCTCTAACTCCCCTTTGTGGTGGTCTGGAGCAATGAAGCCATGACACTGGGTACCTCTAAGTCCCACGGTGTAAGCTCGCAACTCTTAAAGGAGGTACTACTGTACACCCCCTTTAGGCAGGAGTCACTAATTGAACCCTTGTGTTGTCTTAGGGGTCAAAAATTACCCGCCACTATGTTTAACAGCAGAGAAAACCCCTTAAATTCTATTTTTGCAACTTGAAATTGTATGACTTTTCCTAGAGTGACCCCAACATTAGAAAAAGTGAAACATCACCTTTGTTCATATTTCCATGAAAGCTGTACACCACCAGGGTACAAAGATTGTCTTAGGGTCATTTTTGACCCGGCAGTTATAAAATTATCTTAAATGATTTACACACCACAAACACACAAATTAAGATTGTGTGCTACTGATTGAACTCAGACAAAACTAAAACTGAAACTTTCTAGTGCATGTGCAGCATCTCCACTCCACAACCCAAACGACTCAAGTACACAGACAAAATAAAAACTATTTCAGACAAAATAAACATTTCTTGAAACCATTGTTTACTAATGGGGAATGCAGTCTGATGCTATAAAAGGTGCTGCAGATGACAGTACCCACAATTCGCGACTTTAACCTCCCCACGTCTACCTTTGACTCATTCCTCTCTGCCTCCTTCTTTCCACTCCTCTCCTCTTTTGACCTCACCCTCTCACCTTCCCCCCCTACTCACAAGGCAGGCAATACGCTCGACCTCATCTTTACTAGATGCTGTTCTTCCACTAACCTCATTGCAACTCCCCTCCAAGTCTCCGACCACTACCTTGTATCCTTTTCCCTCTCACTCTCATCCAACACTTCCCACACTGCCCCTACTCGGATGGTATCGCGCCGTCCCAACCTTCGCTCTCTCTCCCCCCGCTACTCTCTCCTCTTCCATCCTATCATCTCTTCCCTCTGCTCAAACCTTCTCCAACCTATCTCCTGATTCTGCCTCCTCAACCCTCCTCTCCTCCCTTTCTGCATCCTTTGACTCTCTATGTCCCCTATCCTCCAGGCCGGCTCGGTCCTCCCCTCCCGCTCCGTGGCTCGACGACTCATTGCGAGCTCACAGAACAGGGCTCCGGGCAGCCGAGCGGAAATGGAGGAAAACTCGCCTCCCTGCGGACCTGGCATCCTTTCACTCCCTCCTCTCTACATTTTCCTCCTCTGTCTCTGCTGCTAAAGCCACTTTCTACCACTCTAAATTCCAAGCATCTGCCTCTAACCCTAGGAAGCTCTTTGCCACCTTCTCCTCCCTCCTGAATCCTCCCCCCTCCTCCCCTCTCTGCAGATGACTTCGTCAACCATTTTGAAAAGAAGGTCGACGACATCCGATCCTCGTTTGCTAAGTCAAGCGACACCGCTGGTTCTGCTCACACTGCCCTACCCTGTGCTCTGACCTCTTTCTACCCTCTCTCTCCAGATGAAATCTCGCGTCTTGTGACGGCCGGCCGCCCAACAACCTGCCCGCTTGACCCTATCCCTTCCTCTCTTTTCCAGACCATTTCCAGAGACCTTCTCCCTTACCTCACCTCGCTCATCAACTCATCCCTGACCGCTGGCTACGTCCCTTCCGTCTTCAAGAGAGCGAGAGTTGCACCCCTTCTGAAAAAACCTACACTCGATCCCTCCGATGTCATCAACTACAGACCAGTATCCCTTCTTTCTTTTCTCTCCAAAACTCTTGAACGTGCCGTCCTTGGCCAGCTCTCCCGCTATCTCTCTCAGAATGACCTTCTTGATCCAAATCAGTCAGGTTTCAAGACTAGTCATTCAACTGAGACTGCTCTTCTCTGTATCACGGAGGCGCTCCGCACTGCTAAAGCTAACTCTCTCTCCTCTGCTCTCATCCTTCTAGACCTATCGGCTGCCTTCGATACTGTGAACCATCAGATCCTCCTCTCCACCCTCTCCGAGTTGGGCATCTCCGGCGCGGCCCACGCTTGGATTGCGTCCCACCTGACAGGTCGCTCCTACCAGGTGGCGTGGCGAGAATCTGTCTCCTCACCACGCGCTCTCACCACTGGTGTCCCCCAGGGCTCTGTTCTAGGCCCTCTCCTATTCTCGCTATACACCAAGTCACTTGGCTCTGTCATAACCTCACATGGTCTCTCCTATCATTGCTATGCAGACGACACACAATTAATCTTCTCCTTTCCCCCTTCTGATGACCAGGTGGCGAATCGCATCTCTGCATGTCTGGCAGACATATCAGTGTGGATGATGGATCACCACCTCAAGCTGAACCTCGGCAAGACGGAGCTGCTCTTCCTCCCAGGGAAGGACTGCCCGTTTCATGATCTCGCCATCACGGTTGACAACTACATTGTGTCCTCCTCCCAGAGCGCTAAGAACCTTGGCGTGATCCTGGACAACACCCTGTCGTTCTCAACTAACATCAAGGCGGTGGCCCGTTCCTGTAGGTTCATGCTCTACAACATCCGCAGAGTACGACCCTGCCTCACACAGGAAGCGGCGCACGTCCTAATCCAGGCACTTGTCATCTCCCGTCTGGATTACTGCAACTCGCTGTTGGCTGGGCTCCCTGCCTGTGCCATTAAACCCCTACAACTCATCCAGAACGCCGCAGCCCGTCTGGTGTTCAACCTTCCCAAGTTCTCTCACGTCACCCCGCTCCTCCGCTCTCTCCACTGGCTTCCAGTTGAAGCTCGCATCCGCTACAAGACCATGGTGCTTGCCTACGGAGCTGTGAGGGGAACGGCACCTCAGTACCTCCAGGCTCTGATCAGGCCCTACACCCAAACAAGGGCACTGCGTTCATCCACCTCTGGCCTGCTCGCCTCCCTACCACTGAGGAAGTACAGTTCCCGCTCAGCCCAGTCAAAACTGTTCGCTGCTCTGGCCCCCAATGGTGGAACAAACTCCCCACGACGCCAGGACAGCAGAGTCAATCACCACCTTCCGGAGACACCTGAAACCCCACCTCTTTAAGGAATACCTAGGATAGGATAAAGTAATCCTTCTCACCCCCCTTAAAAGATTTAGATGAACTATTGTAAAGTGGCTGTTCCACTGGATGTCATAAGGTGAATGCACCAACTTGTAAGTCGCTCTGGATAAGAGCGTCTGCTAAATGACTTAAATGTATGTAAATGTAATTCTCTATTTTCTGAAGTCATGAGTGCACGTTTCAGTGCCCAACAGGTCGTAGATCTGATTCGTTTCAGATGTCCAGGAGGAACAAGAGAACAATGATTTAGAAGAGGACGAGGAATCTGAAGAAGAAGATGGGGAAGAATACAACACAGAGCACAATGCATCATCTTCAGATGAAGAAATTCCCCAAGCTGAAAGAGAGACATTTTTGTCAAATAACAGCAAAATAACATGGTCCTTGTCACCATATGTCAACCAGGGAAGGATGGCAGCACAACATGTTGTAAGGATGTGTAACGATTCTCCCACTCTGTCTGCCGAATTATTTCTCTTTGCTCTTGTTTTCCTTAATAGGATATCGGTGGGCGGAGCCGGGAGGGTCGTCAGCGAAATGGGACACACCTGGGTTTTTGGGTGTCCTGGAATAAATACACCTTTCCCACATTCATTGAGGAGACTCTCTCCACACTGTTGGATTTTTGGTTGTGGCATTTTTGTGGCAGTTTGCTTTGGCACCTTTCAACACCCCTCATTATCACATCTCTGCATGCAACCACTCACTTACTGTAACGGGTGAGACCAATGCACAGTGTTCTTTGAGTTCCACATAATTTATTAATGAAGTGAAGACATAACAATAAAGAAAACAACGACCGACCAGCTTCGTTGTGCAAACTACCTGCACACAAACCAAGAGCAAGATCCCACACAGAAGGAGGGAAAGGGCTGCCTAAGTATGATCCCTAATCAGAGACAACGATAGACAGCTGCCTCTGATTGGGAACCAAACTCGGCCAGAAAAAAAGAAATAAAGAACATAGAATGCCCACCCAAAATCACACCCTGACCAAACCAAACCAACTTCAGTTAAATAAATATATCTCCACATTGTCGTGTCTTTACTATCATTAAATGAAGTTTTTATCAAAGATTCTCTGTAATTAGTATTATGCGATCAAATTGATTAATCATGTAACTGTAATTAACTAGGAAGTCTGGGCATTATAGGAGAATGTGCCCTAGTGGGCTAAACCGGCATGGCGGCTTGTTAGACAAAAAGGGAAGTGGGGGTCGACTAAGAAGTCACTACATAGTGATAATTATAACAATTGAAATGCTAATCCTTTGCACATGAACGCTCACTCATTTGGGAACAATTGCAGAGTTCTGTGGAGGAAGAATCCGAATTAGTCAGGTAACATAGATCATTAAGACGTCTTGTCTGCATAATATGCTTATATGATATGATTGTTATTAGAATGTATCCCTTCCGACTCTGGTGTTGGCAGTTGCACTTCTTCCCTCAGCTGGGGCTCAGTCACCTGGGGCACATAGAGGGGAGAAGTCAGGCTTGTCTTTCACATGTCCCTGGTGCTATGCAGAATATCAGAAAGAGAAGAGGACAGGAATGGAACATTGTCTTCATATGTGAATGTGCCTTTACCTATTCTTAAACCATGTGAAGGGATGGCGTGATATGTATATATATATATATATATATATATATATATATATATATATATATATTATATTTACGCTCAGTGTGTCATCTTGATCACTGGTGAAAAGTTTGTTTCTTTTGTAGAATTGTCCATCTCTCTCCCTCTCTCTCTCTCGGTTGTGGTTAGAGTGGATTGTTCAGAGTGACATTCCTTAATTCGTTATAGAATGGTTCTTTTGGCGGTTGTCGTTCTTCACGTTCAATGATACCAAATTCCTAGCTGCAGACTAGTAATTAATATCAAAGACTTGTTCTTATTCTGTCGGTATCGATAGTATAAGAGTTTAACCACGTGGTTTGGTTAAAAGATGGTCTACAACCTACAACCAGCAAGGGTCTACAACCTTTGTACTCCCGTGATCACCATGGTCTGGTGATAATTTCTCAAAGTTGGGTTTTATTCTGAATTGTAGAAAAGGGGTGGTCCTCTGATTTAGTTAACTCCAATTCCCTTTTTGAGTTTTCCTTCATTAAACAGTCCAAAATCACATTGTAAAATTGTGTAAACAGTATCATACTCACTCATTCATCTTATACAACAATTAGATGTAAACCTCATATCTGAGGCTATTATATAAACAGCTTTATTTACGGTAATATGGCCACACCGTCGTCTCCCATGTGCTTCCCAAGTTGTAACAAACGGACCAGTTCGTAGCTGGATTCTTCACCAATCTTTTATACTTTCTCCAGAACATGACATTTGTTCGGACCTCGAGTTCTGTGAGGTGGAAGAAATTATTTTGTTCTCTATGAAACTTCACTCTATCTCCATACTGTGTGGCCATGAGGAGATCCTCAGGAATTTACGACCTCTCTCTGACTACAGCAGCCTAGTTGAAGGAGGAAAGGTGGAGGCAGGGAGAGGGGGGTGTGGCTTGCTGTACCCAAAGAGGGCAACATCATGACAACATTGTCTCCCTTCGGGCCGGTTCATGACAGATGATCCCAGCCCCACAAGACAGTTGCCCATGCACAGGACATTGCCTCAATATTCATCACACCAGCCATCGAAAAAATCATCCTGGAGATGACAAATTGAGGGTTTCTGTAGATATGGAGACAACTGGAAAGGGATGGATGAGATTGACCTGCGTGCCTATATAGGGCTGCTAATCTTAGCTGGTGTGTATAGGTCCCAAGGCAAGGCTGTCTCTGGGATGCTGAGAGTGGAAGGGTGATTTTCTGTGCCACGATGCCACTGAAAGTCTTTCACACTTTCCTCCTCTCCACCCTCTCCGAGTTGGGCATCTCCGGCGCGGCCCACGCTTGGATTGTGTCCTACCTGACAGGTCGCTCCTACCAGGTGGCGTGGCGAGAATCTGTCTCCTCACCACGCGCTCTCACCACTGGTGTCCCCCAGGGCTCTGTTCTAGGCCCTCTCCTATTCTCGCTATACACCAAGTCACTTGGCTCTGTCATAACCTCACATGGTCTCTCCTATCATTGCTATGCAGACGACACACAATTAATCTTCTCCTTTCCCCCTTCTGATGACCAGGTGGCGAATCGCATCTCTGCATGTCTGGCAGACATATCAGTGTGGATGACGGATCACCACCTCAAGCTGAACCTCGGCAAGACGGAGCTGCTCTTCCTCCCGGGGAAGGACTGCCCGTTCCATGATCTCGCCATCACGGTTGACAACTCCATTGTGTCCTCCTCCCAGAGCGCTAAGAACCTTGGCGTGATCCTGGACAACACCCTGTCGTTCTCAACTAACATCAAGGCGGTGGCCCGTTCCTGTAGGTTCATGCTCTACAACATCCGCAGAGTACGACCCTGCCTCACACAGGAAGCGGCGCACGTCCTAATCCAGGCACTTGTCATCTCCCGTCTGGATTACTGCAACTCGCTGTTGGCTGGGCTCCCTGCCTGTGCCATTAAACCCCTACAACTCATCCAGAACGCCGCAGCCCGTCTGGTGTTCAACCTTCCCAAGTTCTCTCACGTCACCCCGCTCCTCCGCTCTCTCCACTGGCTTCCAGTTGAAGCTCGCATCCGCTACAAGACCATGGTGCTTGCCTACGGAGCTGTGAGGGGAACGGCACCTCAGTACCTCCAGGCTCTGATCAGGCCCTACACCCAAACAAGGGCACTGCGTTCATCCACCTCTGGCCTGCTCGCCTCCCTACCACTGAGGAAGTACAGTTCCCGCTCAGCCCAGTCAAAACTGTTCGCTGCTCTGGCCCCCCAATGGTGGAACAAACTCCCCCACGACGCCAGGACAGCAGAGTCAATCACCACCTTCCGGAGACACCTGAAACCCCACCTCTTTAAGGAATACCTAGGATAGGATAAAGTAATCCTTCTCACCCCCCCCCTTAAAAGATTTAGATGAACTATTGTAAAGTGGCTGTTCCACTGGATGTCATAAGGTGAATGCACCAACTTGTAAGTCGCTCTGGATAAGAGCGTCTGCTAAATGACTTAAATGTATGTAAATGTAATTCTCTCTTTTCTGAAGTCATGAGTGCACGTTTCAGTGCCCAACAGGTCGTAGATCTGATTCGTTTCAGATGTCCAGGAGGAACAAGAGAACAATGATTTAGAAGAGGACGAGGAATCTGAAGAAGAAGATGGGGAAGAATACAACACAGAGCACAATGCATCATCTTCAGATGAAGAAATTCCCCAAGCTGAAAGAGAGACATTTTTGTCAAATAACAGCAAAATAACATGGTCCTTGTCACCATATGTCAACCAGGGAAGGATGGCAGCACAACATGTTGTAAGGATGTGTAACGATTCTCCCACTCTGTCTGCCGAATTATTTCTCTTTGCTCTTGTTTTCCTTAATAGGATATCGGTGGGCGGAGCCGGGAGGGTCGTCAGCGAAATGGGACACACCTGGGTTTTTGGGTGTCCTGGAATAAATACACCTTTCCCACATTCATTGAGGAGACTCTCTCCACACTGTTGGATTTTTGGTTGTGGCATTTTTGTGGCAGTTTGCTTTGGCACCTTTCAACACCCCTCATTATCACATCTCTGCATGCAACCACTCACTTACTGTAACGGGTGAGACCAATGCACAGTGTTCTTTGAGTTCCACATAATTTATTAATGAAGTGAAGACATAACAATAAAGAAAACAACGACCGACCAGCTTCGTTGTGCAAACTACCTGCACACAAACCAAGAGCAAGATCCCACACAGAAGGAGGGAAAGGGCTGCCTAAGTATGATCCCTAATCAGAGACAACGATAGACAGCTGCCTCTGATTGGGAACCAAACTCGGCCAGAAAAAAGAAATAAAGAACATAGAATGCCCACCCAAAATCACACCCTGACCAAACCAAACCAACTTCAGTTAAATAAATATATCTCCACATTGTCGTGTCTTTACTATCATTAAATGAAGTTTTTATCAAAGATTCTCTGTAATTAGTATTATGCGATCAAATTGATTAATCATGTAACTGTAATTAACTAGGAAGTCTGGGCATTATAGGAGAATGTGCCCTAGTGGGCTAAACCGGCATGGCGGCTTGTTAGACAAAAAGGGAAGTGGGGGTCGACTAAGAAGTCACTACATAGTGATAATTATAACAATTGAAATGCTAATCCTTTGCACATGAACGCTCACTCATTTGGGAACAATTGCAGAGTTCTGTGGAGGAAGAATCCGAATTAGTCAGGTAACATAGATCATTAAGACGTCTTGTCTGCATAATATGCTTATATGATATGATTGTTATTAGAATGTATCCCTTCCGACTCTGGTGTTGGCAGTTGCACTTCTTCCCTCAGCTGGGGCTCAGTCACCTGGGGCACATAGAGGGGAGAAGTCAGGCTTGTCTTTCACATGTCCCTGGTGCTATGCAGAATATCAGAAAGAGAAGAGGACAGGAATGGAACATTGTCTTCATATGTGAATGTGCCTTTACCTATTCTTAAACCATGTGAAGGGATGGCGTGATATGTATATATATATATATATATATATATATATATATATATATATATATATATATATATATATATATTATATTTACGCTCAGTGTGTCATCTTGATCACTGGTGAAAAGTTTGTTTCTTTTGTAGAATTGTCCATCTCTCTCCCTCTCTCTCTCTCTCGGTTGTGGTTAGAGTGGATTGTTCAGAGTGACATTCCTTAATTCGTTATAGAATGGTTCTTTTGGCGGTTGTCGTTCTTCACGTTCAATGATACCAAATTCCTAGCTGCAGACTAGTAATTAATATCAAAGACTTGTTCTTATTCTGTCGGTATCGATAGTATAAGAGTTTAACCACGTGGTTTGGTTAAAAGATGGTCTACAACCTACAACCAGCAAGGGTCTACAACCTTTGTACTCCCGTGATCACCATGGTCTGGTGATAATTTCTCAAAGTTGGGTTTTATTCTGAATTGTAGAAAAGGGGTGGTCCTCTGATTTAGTTAACTCCAATTCCCTTTTTGAGTTTTCCTTCATTAAACAGTCCAAAATCACATTGTAAAATTGTGTAAACAGTATCATACTCACTCATTCATCTTATACAACAATTAGATGTAAACCTCATATCTGAGGCTATTATATAAACAACTTTATTTACGGTAATATGGCCACACCGTCGTCTCCCATGTGCTTCCCCAAGTTGTAACAAACGGACCAGTTCGTAGCTGGATTCTTCACCAATCTTTTATACTTTCTCCAGAACATGACATTTGTTCGGACCTCGAGTTCTGTGAGGTGGAAGAAATTATTTTGTTCTCTATGAAACTTCACTCTATCTCCATACTGTGTGGCCATGAGGAGATCCTCAGGAATTTACGACCTCTCTCTGACTACAGCAGCCTAGTTGAAGGAGGAAAGGTGGAGGCAGGGAGAGGGGGGTGTGGCTTGCTGTACCCAAAGAGGGCAACATCATGACAACATTGTCTCCCTTCGGGCCGGTTCATGACAGATGATCCCAGCCCCACAAGACAGTTGCCCATGCACAGGACATTGCCTCAATATTCATCACACCAGCCATCGAAAAAATCATCCTGGAGATGACAAATTGAGGGTTTCTGTAGATATGGAGACAACTGGAAAGGGATGGATGAGATTGACCTGCGTGCCTATATAGGGCTGCTAATCTTAGCTGGTGTGTATAGGTCCCAAGGCAAGGCTGTCTCTGGGATGCTGAGAGTGGAAGGGTGATTTTCTGTGCCACGATGCCACTGAAAGTCTTTCACACTTTCTCAAGAATGCTACAATTTGATAACCGTGACTCAAAAAAGAGGAACAAGAATGTGGTCCTCCTGAGCACACTGCACAAAATGGCTGAGATCAGTGACCGTGAGGATAGGAAGCCCGCCATCATCCTGGACTACAACCACAATAAAGGAGGCATGGACAACCTGGACAAGGTGATTGGAACTTACAGCTGCAGGCGGATGACTGCCCACTGGCCCCTGGTCATCTTCCATAACATCATTGATGTGTCCTCATACAATGTCTTCGTGATATGGAACAAGATCAAACCTACCTGTAAGCATGATAAGCGGAACAAGAGGAGGGTGTTCCTGGAGCAGCTGGGAAAAGCACTTGAAAACCCACACCTTCAAAGAAGGGAGCACCTCCCCCACAGAGCAGTCTCTGCAGCACTTGTGAAAGCTTTTCAGGGGCTGAATCTTGTCCTGATCCACCTGAGGCTGCAGCTGGGGCAGGCAACAGGAGATGCCAATTCTACCCCCCAAACAAGGACTAAAACAAATACTATATGCTGCACATGTGAAAAATACATGTGCAAAGTCCATGCACACACTTGCATACTGTCCTATATGTGCTAATTAGTTGATTGAATTATGTTCCTCACATTTTTGTTTTGTATCTCTTAATTTCTTATTGTTTATACACCTTGTGGGTGTGGGCAATGTTTTTTTTTTTTGAAGAAGACTAGTATTTTGTAGTTGAATTCTGCATTGTACAGTATAAGAATCGCTATGTTGCCAAAAAGGTTCAAGACTGTTGTTTCCCTTCAATAAAATGAACTACTTTTAAGCTACACAAGTGCTATCTCTTGCAAAAAATGTGTTTACACCTATGCAGCACCTTTAGTAATAATAATAAACCTCTACTTTAGTCAACAATTATGACAGGTGTGTTGTAATAAAAACGAGTGGTGTCCACTGATTAAATGCAGACTTTCTGCATCATGAAGAGGGGAAAACCCAGATAATCAAAGTTTGATGAATGACAGGTTGATTCTTCATGCAAAATAGATTTGGGGTTTAAAATTAATTTAAGCTGCTTTATTTTAGGGGTTTAGTGAAGGTGGGTAACTGTTTTACAGTTAGGACAAGGGGAGTATCCAGAATGTTAGGACTACACAAGGGTTAGCTTTTTCAAGATCAGAGAATAGCTCGTTCGACGCTACGTCTCTAACCATCCATTATTTGGTGAGTTTTGCTTACAAACATTCAATTAAACATCAGATGACATCTGGTAATTTTAATCTGTGCGCCGCTACTGGGAGGTTTAGCTTTATGACATTCACTTATAGTTGAAGTCGGAAGTTTACATACACCTTAGCCAAATACATTTCAACTCAGTTTTTCATAATTCCTGACATGTAATGCTAGTCAAAATTCCCTCTTAGGTCAGTTAGGATAACCTCTTTGTTTTAAGAATGTGAAATATCAGAATAATAGTAGAGAGAATGAATTAATTTATTTCAGCTTTTATTTCTTTCATCACATTCCCAGTAGGTCAGAAGTTTACATACACTCAATTAGTATTTGGTAGCATTGCCTTTAAATTGTTTATCTTGGGTCAAACATTTTGGGTAGCCTTCCACAAGCTTCCCACAATACGTTGGGTGAATTTTGGCCCATTCCTTCTGACATAGCTGGTGTAACTGAGACAGGCTTCCTTGCTCGCACACACTTTTTCAGTTCAGCCCACAAATGTTCTATGGGATTGAGGTCAGGGCTTTGTGATGGCCACTCCAATACTTTGACTTTGTTGTTCTTAAGCCATTTTGCCACAACTTTGGAAGTATGCTTGGGGTCAATGTCCGTTTGGAAGAACCATTTGCGACCAAGCTTTATTAACTTCCTGACTGATGTCTTGAGATGTTGCTTCAATATATCCACATAATCTATTTTGTGATGTGCACCAGTCCCTCCTGCAGAAAAGCACGTGCTTCACGGTTGGGATGGTGTTCTTCGGTTTGCAAGCATCCCCCTTTTTCCTCCAAACATTACGATGGTCATTATGGCTAAACAGTTCTATTTTTGTTTCATCAGACCAGAGGACATTTCTCCAAAAAGTACGATCTTTGTACCCATGTGAAGTTGCAAACCGTATTTTGGCTTTTTTTTATGCCGATTTTGGAGCAGTGGCTTCTTCCTTGCTGAGTGGCCTTTCGGGTTATGTCGATATAGGACTTGTTTTACTGTGGATATAGATACTTTTGTATCCGTTTCCTCCAGCATCTTCACAAGGTCCTTTGCTGTTGTTCTGGGATTCATTTGCACTTTTCGCACCAAAGTACATTAATCTCTAGGAGACCGAACGCATCTCCTTCCTGTGCGGTTTGATGGCTGCGTGGTCCCATGGTGTTTATACTTACTTATTGTTTGTACAGATGAACGTGGTACCTTTAGGCATTTGGAAATTGCTCCCAAGGATGAACCAGACTTGTGGAGGTCTTCAATTTTTATTCTAAGGTCTTGGCTGATTTATTTTGATTGTCAAGCAAAGAGGCACTGAGTTTGAAGGTAGGCCTTGAAATACATCCACAGGTACACCTCCAATTGACTCAAATGACTCAAATGATCAGAAGCTTCTAAAGCCATGACATAATTTTCTGGAATTTTCTAAGCTGTTTAAAGGCACAGTCAACTTAGTGTATGTAAACGTCTGACCCACTGGAATTGTGATACAGTCAATTATAAGTGAAATAATCTGTAAACAATTGTTAGAAAAAAATACTTATGTCATACACAAAGTAGATGTCCTAACAGATTTGCCAAAACTATAGTTTGAAAAACACGTTTTAATGACTCCAACCTAAGTGTATGTAAACCTCTGACTTCAACTGTACAACTTGTCACATCCATGAATAGAATTTCTAAATATATTTATTTGGAATGTTCTAAAGTGGGATCTGACTTGATTGAATGCAAATGTTCCATTTTACTTCATTATAATATTGCTACAAAACGGGTGTAACGTCTGCTTCCAGCTCCCACTCTCAAACACATAGATCACCTGAACGCAGCTCACTTTCCAGCCCACTTTCCAGCTCACACTCTCAAACACATAGATCACCTGAATGCAGCTCACTCTCCAGCCCACTTTCCAGCTCAGACTCTCAAACACATAGATCACCTGAATGCAACTCACTCTCCAGCCCACTTTCCAGCTCACACTCTTAAAACACATAGATCACCTGAATTCTGATCACCTGTATGTCATTATCACACACTATTTAGTTCAGTTCTTTGCACCCCATCATTGTGAGGTATTGTTTGTTTTGTGACACACTTCTATTCGGAGCTCTGTTCTTCCCATAATTTAATCCTCCCGTGTACGATAGTTTTTGCCTGCCTCACTAACGATGCCTTTTGCCGATTCCCTGCCTGTACTTTAGCCGGATCGGATTTCCTGTTATCAACCTATTGCCTGATCTCCCGGACAATGTTACTAGCCTTTTCCCTGCCTGTACTGTTGCCTTTTGGACCCCCTGTGTATGACCTTCTGCCTGCCCGTGGACCCAGCTACCTGCCTCTTCCTGTGGTCCTTTACAATAAACACCTGCTGCGCCTTGAGCTTGAAACCAGCTCTCTGTCTCCCATCGTGTTCATTACAACAGGATTGCTGCTGGGTTATTGAGAAAAACATGGTGCTCTGCAATGATACCTCAGGCCAAATACATTTGGGATTCAATACATGATGTTTAATCACTCTTTGGACAGAGAGCATATTTTTGTTTGGTTTGACTTTGAGTTATATAGACCTACTGAATACATTTCTTTGAACAAGAAAAACATTTGCTTTTATTTGACTCAGGAAATATCAAGCACCTTTTGCTATTCTGCTTTTAAGCTGAAGATATCTGCGTTGAATGTGTCTCAAGCTACTGCATCCGCCAATGTTGAACTCCCACATCTGAGGTGAAAGGTGGCAGAGCTAGAGCGATGTTTGTCAGACCACGAGACATCCCGAAAAACTGTCTTCTCACAAATGTCTGAGGCATCCGAAATGTTTCACTTACAAGCTCCATGGAACGGGGAGTATCTCACGAACACACTGGTGTTCTCCGTTTTGCTCTACGACCCCCACAAGCGTCGCAGGTCTTCTCTGAAGGTAACCAGAACCAGTTTTTTATTTTTATGGAAGTATGAAGGTAGTTTTGTGGCTACCCAAAAAGGGGTTAATTACAAAAAATATTTCCTGATTTATTTAATATTTCCTTGTTTCTTATGATTTATGTTTTGATTGTCTTTTTTGCCATTTATGGATGTGTTATTTACATTTACATTTACATTTAAGTCATTTAGCAGACGCTCTTATCCAGAGCGACTTACAAATTGGTGCATACACCTTATGACATCCAGTGGAACAGCCACTTTACAATAGTGCATCTAAATCTTTTTAGGGGGGTGAGAAGGATTACTTACCCTATCCTATGTATTCCTTGAAGAGGTGGGGTTTCAGGTGTCTCCGGAAGGTGGTGATTGACTCCGCTGTCCTGGCGTCGTGAGGGAGTTTGTTCCACCATTGGGGGCCAGAGCAGCGAACAGTTTTGACTGGGCTGAGCGGGAACTGTACTTCCTCAGTGGTAGGGAGGCAGCAGGCCAGAGGTGGATGAACGCAGTGCCCTTGTTTGGGTGTAGGGCCTGATCAGAGCCTGGAGGTACTGAGGTGCCGTTCCCCTCACAGCTCCGTATGGTCTTGTAGCGGATGCGAAACTGGAAGCCAGTGGAGAGCGGAGGAGCGGGGTGACGTGAGAGAACTTGGGAAGGTTGAACACCAGACGGGCTGCGGCGTTCTGGATGAGTTGTAGGGGTTTAATGGCACAGGCAGGGAGCCCAGCCAACAGCGAGTTGCAGTAATCAAGACGGGAGATGACAAGTGCCTGGATTAGGACCTGCGCCGCTTCCTGTGTGAGGCAGGGTCGTACTTTGCGGATGTTGTAGAGCATGAACCTAGGAACGGGACACCGCCTTGATGTTAGTTGAGAACGACAGGGTGTTGTCCAGGATCACGCCAAGGTTCTTAGCGCTCTGGGAGGAGGACACAATGGAGTTGTCAACCGTGATGGCGAGATCATGGAACGGGCAGTCCTTCCCGGGAGGAAGAGGAGCTCCGTCTTGCTGAGGTTCAGCTTGAGGTGGTGATCCATCATCCACACTGATATGTCTGCCAGACATGCAGAGATGCGATTCGCCACCTGGTCATCAGAAGGGGGAAAGGAGAAGATTAATTGTGTGTCGTCTGCATAGCAATGATAGGAGAGACCATGTGAGGTTATTGACTTGGTGTATAGCGAGAATAAGAGAGGGCCTAGAACAGAGCCCTGGGGGACACCAGTGGTGAGAGCGCGTGGTGAGGAGACAGATTCTCGCCACGCCACCTGGTAGGAGCGACCTGTCAGGTAGGACGCAATCTAAGATGCCCAACTCGGAGAGGGTGGAGAGGAGGATCTGATGGTTCACAGTATCGAAGGCAGCCGATAGGTCTAGAAGGATGAGAGCAGAGGAGAGAGAGTTAGCTTTAGCAGTGCGGAGCGCCTCCGTGATACAGAGAAGAGCAGTCTCAGTTGAATGACTAGTCTTGAAACCTGACTGATTTGGATCAAGAAGGTCATTCTGAGAGAGATAGCGGTAGAGCTGGCCAAGGACGGCACGCTCAAGAGTTTTGGAGAGAAAAGAGAGAAGGGATACTGGTCTGTTTGTTGACATCGGAGGGATCGAGTGTAGGTTTTTTTTCAGAAGGGGTGCAACTCTCGCTCTCTTGAAGACGGAAGGGACGTAGCCAGCGGTCAGGGATGAGTTGATGAGCGAGGTGAGGTAAGGGAGAAGGTCTCCGGAAATGGTCTGGAGAAGAGAGGAGGGGATAGGGTCAAGCGGGCAGGTTGTTGGGCGGCCGGCCGTCACAAGACGCAAGATTTCATCTGGAGAGAGAGGGGAGAAAGAGGTCAGAGCATAGGGTAGGGCAGTGTGAGCAGAACCAGCGGTGTCGTTTGACTTAGCAACGAGGATCGGATGTCGTCGACCTTCTTTTCAAAATGGTTGACCCCAGATGCTTGGAATTTAGAATGGTAGAAAGTGGCTTTAGCAGCAGAGACAGAGGAGGAAAATGTAGAGAGGAGGGAGTGAAAGGATGCCAGGTCCGCAGGGAGGCGAGTTTTCCTCCATTTCCGCTCGGCTGCCCTGAGCCCTGTTATTCAATGCATCTCTCTAGGCTATAAAAGTAAAGGCCACATTCAATATTTTATCAAATTGTATACATTTTTATACCTAAAGGGGTCCCAAAATTCTAAAATCAAATAGCTTAATGATCCATAGTATGACCATCTTTTAAGCATATCCCAGTTTAGGTCACCTAACAGAATGAACTCTGAAGCTAGATGGGGGGCGATCAATTCACAAATGGTGTCCAGGGCACAGCTGGGAGCTGAGGGGGGTCGGTAGCAGGCGGCAACAGCGAGAGACTTATTTATTGAGAGAGTAATTTTTTAAATTAGTAGTTCGAACTGTTTGGGTATGGACCTGGAAAGTATGACATTACTTTGCAGGCTATCTCTGCAGTAGACTGCAACTCCTCCCCCTTTGGTAGTTCTATCTTGACGGAAAATGTTGTAGTTGGCTATGGAAATCTCAGAATTTTTGGTGGCCTTCCTAAGCCAGGATTCAGACATGGCAAGGACATCAGGTTTGGCAGAGTGTGCTAAATCAGTGAGTAAAGCAAACTTAGGGAGGAGGCTTCTGATGTTGACATGCATGAAACCAAGGCTTTTTCGATCACAGAAGTCAACAAATGAGGCTGCCTGGGAACATGCAGGGCCTGGGTTGACCTCCACACCACCTGCGGAACAGAGGAGGAGTAGTATGAGGGTGTGGCTAAAGGCTATCAAAACTGGTCGCCTAGAGCGTTGGGGACAAAGAATAAAAGGAGCAGATTTCTGGGCATGGTAGAATATATTCAGGGCATAATGCGCAGACAGGGGTATGGTGGGGTGAGGTCACCGCATGTGTGGGAGGTGGGACAAAGGAGGTATCAGAGGTATGAGGAGTGGAACTAGGGGCTCCATTGTAAACTACAACAATGTTAACTAACCTGAACAACAGTATACAAGGCATATTGACATTTGAGAGAGACATACAGCAAGGCATACAGTAATCGCAGGTGTTGATTGGGAGAGCTACCTAAAACAACAGGTGAGACAACAACAGCTAATCAGCTAACACAACAACAGCAGGTAAAATGGCGATGACTAGGCAGAGAGGGTCGGATTAACCTGCTCAATGGAGTAAGTGTGTGTGTGTGTGTGTGTGTGTGTGTGTGTGTGTGTGTGTGTGTGTGTGTGTGTGTGTGTGTGTGTGTGTGTGTGTGCGCGTGTGTGTGTGTGTGTGTGTGTGCGTGTGTGTGTGTGTCTAATATCATTATTGATCTCTGAGAGAGAGAGGTCCTCGTGGTTAGCCCTGTTGGCCAAGTTTGACTCACATGAAAAGACGTGTGGCACTGATCTAGACATGTGCAACTGTTAAGAGAGAACTAGAAGCAGCTGATTGGCCGTCAGTCATATGCCTGTAATGATGGTGACCTTTGCCACAGTTGTTGTTGTTGTTGTTGTTGTTGTCCACTGGCTTTGAGTCCAAGTTAATCGACCTGGGTCTGCATGTGTCACGTCAACCTTTTGGATAGGCAGACAAACGACACATTGTGTTTTTTCTTCCTATTTTGGAGCGTAGCTGACCAAATTCTTAGTTGCACGTTCGGGGGTTTGAGCTACATAACCATGCCAATATCCCCCAAAACTGGCAGTGTTTTGGATTGACCTAGATATTCTAATAGAATCCGATTCATGGCATGGTTATGTCCAATGGGGAAATAGACTGACAAATGAATAAAAGATTCTCTATGTTGGAGCACATGAGAGAATGAAAAATATGCTGTGAAGGCGGACCAGCACTCTAGAAAATATATTTGGGATGGTTTTTTTTGGCAGTGAAAATCATCTCGTTTCGAACTCGCACGGGCAAGGCTTTTAGCATATCCATAGCTGCAACAGACAAGGGCTTTATATCATCCTGGAGATGAGTTCACCGGGGTAAATAGATGTGTGGCTCAGTTGGTAGGCGACTGAAAACATCAGCGTCATGGGTACGATTTCCTCTGGGGCCACCAATAAGAACATGTATGCAATTATTTTAACTCGTTTTGGATAAAAAAGCATTTTCTAAATGACATGTATAATACTGTTTTGTTTTGTTGCCTATTTGCCCACTGTCTCCCATACAAAGCGAAAGGATACAGTGTTTTGAGTGTTGACTGTTGTTCGTTTTGAGCAGTTCTCCCACTTAATTGGCCCATTAGTTAACAAGCTATTTATCCCACCACTGGAGTTCTCAATGTAACTGTGCAATAAATTCTGTGAAGACACAATTCCTTCATTTGGCTTTCTGTTGAAATCAGTCTTGATTGTGGAGTAATTTGCTTATTTCTCTCAGAGATGTTTGCTGCCACACAAGCAAAGACTGGATGAAAACATGGCCTCTACATCCATTACAGGTTTGGAGGGGGTGGAGACTTGTTTTATTTGTTGTTTTCCGTGTACAATGTAAAACACCAAATAATGCATGCAGAGCAGAATTAGGATGATTCCCGCTAATTACCAACATTCAGAAAATAGCAATTAAACTCTACAACCACCTAAAAGGAAGTGATTCTCAAACCTTCCATAACAAAGCCCTCATCTACAGATAGATGAACCTGGAGAAGAGTCCTCTCAGCTAGCTGGTACTGAGACTCTGTTCACAAACACAAACAGAACCCACAGAGCCTCAGGACAGCAACACAATTAGACCAAACCAAATCATGACAAAACAAAAACTACGTGACACATTGGAAAGAATCAACAAAATAAATAGAGAACTGGAATGTCATTTGGCTCTAGACAGAGAGTACACAGTGGCAGAATACCTGACCACTGTGACTGACCCAAAATGAAGAATAGCTTTGACAGAAGCTAGGAATAGCTATGTACAGACTCAGTGACCATGGCCTTGCTATTGAGACAGGCCGCCGTGGGCAGACCTGGCTCTCAAAATAAGCAAGGCTACGTGCAGACTTCCCACAAAAGGAGGTGGAAACTCAGCTGCGCTTCCTTACCTCCTGCCAAATGTATGACCATATTAGAGACACATATTTCCCTCCGATTATACAGACCCACAAAGAATTTGAAAACAAATCCAATCTTTACCACAAGAAAAGGGCAGCCAGTGAAGCATAAACACCATTGGAAATACAACCAATATTTATCTGTTTATTTATTTTTCCTTTCACACTTCAACTATTTTCACATTGTTACAACACTGTACATAGCCAATAATATAACATCTGAAACGTCTATATTCCCCCCTTTTGTTTATTGTCTATTTGACTTGCTTTTGCAATGTAAACATGTTTCCAATGCCAATAAAGCCCTTCGAATTAAATTGAATTAAATTGAATTGATTAGAGAGAGAGAGAGAGAAACACGCATGTGAATTAACCTCTGAATTAACCTCCAGGCGTCCCATCTAGACATCTGGAAATGCAAATGCGCTACGCTAAATGCTAATAGTACTAGTTAAAACTCAAACGTTCATTAAAATACACATGCAGGGTATTGAATTAAAGCTACACTCGTTGTGAATCCAGGCAACAAGTCAGATTTTTAAAATGCTTTTCGGCGAAAGCAAGAGAAGCTATTATCTGATAGCATGTAACACCCCAAAAGACCCGCAGGGGACGTAAACAAAATAATTAGCATAGTCGTCGCTACACAAACCGCACAAATAACCTTACCTTTGACCATTACCTTTGACCATCTTCTTTGTTGGCACTCCTAGATGTCCCATAATCACTATTGGGTCTTTTTTTTCGATTAAATCGGTCCATATATAGCCTAGATATCGATCTATGAAGACTGTGTGATAAACGGAAAAAAATAGCGTCTTATAACGTAACGTCTTTTTTTTAAATAAAAAAAGTAGACGATAAACTTTCACAAAACACTTCGAAATACTTTTGTAATGCAACTTTAGGTATTATTAAACGTTAATAAGCGATCAAATTGATCACGAGGCGAAATATATTCTTTAGCTGTCCGTCTGGAAAAAATGTCCGGGTAATTCTCAACCAAAATATCCGGTTGGAGACCGGAGGAAATGCGTTGCCTTGCTTCTGTTTGACCAAGAAACAAAGCCTAGGCAAATGACAAGACTCTAGACAACGTGTGGAAGCTGTAGGTATTGCAACCTCAGCCCCATTAAATGTGGTTCACCTTTATCAATGGGTTCAAGTCGCGCACGGATATATATTTCCATTTTCAGTGATCAGATTTTCCTGCGCTTTTCGATGAAACGCACGTTCTGTTATAGTCACAGCCGTGATTTAACCAGTTTTATAAACGTCTGAGTGTTTTCTATCCACACATACTAATCATATGCATATACTATATTCCTGGCATGAGTAGCAGGGCGCTGAAATGTTGCGCGATTTTTAACAGAATGTTCGAAAAAGTAGGGGGTAGGATTAACAGGTTAACACTGATAAAGCCAGAGATCGTAGGTCAATGGTAGATGAGATGAAGGGTCCAGCACTTGGCGGGGACGCTTGATAGCTTGCGGCAGGAAGGTGAGTGGAAATTGGGGGAGTTGTTGTTGAGCAGGTGGCAGATTGTTAACCCCTGACGCCACCACCTCCATCCCCTACTGGTAAACCATACAGTTACACTCCTCCCTCGCTCCACGCCGCCACGCTAGCGTTCTTAATTGCCGTCTTCTGTCATCTTCTGGGAGAGTAATTGACTTGCAACACAGGGGTGGTCGTGGGTATAAAACAACAACAAACACTGGGATGCCTCGCCGTCACCTTTGGTGTCACAGGCTTGACATGCAGCGTAGCTGTATGCTCCCCGACGTTACGGCCGTGACAGCGGAGTCATACACCATATTTAACAGGACACCGAGAGTAGTTCATTCTGCCGCGGGCTACGGTACCGTAGCGCTGTCATGAGTGAAGCTTCAAAAGACTCTGTTTCTGCTGGTGGATATGTTTTAGCTGCTGTGTTTTTGTACTGTATCGCGAGAGGTGTATTATTGTCATAAGATAAAACTTAAGGTTACTTGTGTAACCCCGGTTTCTCTGACGTCGTTCTCCGTAGTGATGTACCGCAATTAGGTGTGTTCATTGATGCTTCCTCTGGTTTCTGAGGTCAGGGTTAATGGCTGTGACCTTTCCTTGTGCTGTGCATGGAATATGCGAGATACTAAAAAAAATATATAGATATACTGAAACAGTGTTTGACTCATGAGATGGAGCATAGAGGTCGAGCTCAAGTGAGTTCCACCTTGTTATGCAAAGCACTTTGACCTTTGGAAAAGCTCCATATAAATCAAAACAATTACTAAAATATAAGACTCATATTTGTATTTATTTTTTATTCCACCTTTATTTAACCAGGTAAGCTAGTTGAGAACAAGTGTTACACATGGTAGAAACAAGCGTACAGTCAATAACACAATAGAAAAAAAGAAAGTCTGTACACAGTGTGTGCAAATGGCATGAGGGGGTAAGGCAATAAATAGGCCATAGTGGCGAAGTAATTACAATTTAGCAGATTAACACTGGAGTGATAGATGAGCAGATGGTGATGTGTAAGTAGAAATACTGGTGTGCAAAAGAGCAGAAAAGTAAATAAAAACAATATGGGGATGAGGTAGGTAGATTAAATAGCCCACCCAGATGGGCAATGTACAGCTGCAGCGATCAGTTAGCTGATGTTTAAAGTTAGTGAGGGAAATATAAGCCTCTAGCTTCAGCGATTTTTACAATTCGTTTTGCAATTCGTTTTTGCATATGTGTACAACACTAAGGCCAGCATCCCAAATGGCACCCTATTCCCTACACAAGGCACTACTTTGGACCAGAGTCCTATAGCCCTGATCAAAAATAGTGCACTATAATAGGGAATGGGGTGCCCCATTTGGGACACAACATAGTGTACCAGTATGTGAGTTATTGGGTTATTGCGGTACAGGGAGTAGCACTCGTCTTCTGCACCACAGGATCTTCAGACCCCGCCTATTGTGACCACTGTTCTCTCTCAGTCTACATTAGGATGCAAAGAACAGCACATTGAGGATAAAGTGTATATTAACCTCATACCTCACATGCAGGGATGAGATGAAGACGCAAGGCCCTGTATGACAACACTTGTGGATCCTATCTGATGTTTGCGGTAATGGCCCACATGAGCAGTGGTGCATGGCAATGAGTAGGATATGCTTGTAGGACAGGGAAAGGGGAAAAAAATATGAATTGAATTGTTTATATGGAGTGAAACTTTAGAGAGAAAAAAAAGCTATTTGAAAAAGACAATTACCACTCGAATCTCAAAGCAATCAAGAGACCCTTTTATCATTTTCCAAAGATTCAATTTCTCCGCATGACAGAAAAATAAATAAACACATTATGCATGCAATCATATCAAAAAGCTTTTTGGAAATATTGAATGCATGTGTGTGCATGGTTCTGTGATCTTTTTTTCCAAACGAGAGGAGGCCTCTTCGCCGTTGTGAATGAACCACACGATCCACATAAGGTGGAGCATTGCACACAAAAGAATCCCATTCAACAAACAGAGTCAATAAAGATACAATTAAGACTTCATTACTAAACTGGTAATGTGGGCAGGTTGATACAAAACACCATTGTAATATGACGCAAACCACCAATTCAGTATAGTGTGTGTTGTATTTCAGGTGGTTGATTCAAACATGATTTTAGTAATCCATAATCAATTTATTTCCGGCAGTTGATTCAAACCACCATTTTAAGTATATACTGTATGTATTTATTAAAGGCAGCCGATTCAGACCACCATTTCAGTATAGTGTATGTGAATTAATTTCAGACCACCATTTCAGTATAGTGTATGTGAATTAATTTCAGACCACCATTTCAGTATAGTGTATGTGAATTCATTTCAGACCACCATTCAGTATAATGTATGTGAATTCATTTCAGACCACCATTCAGTATAGTGTATGGGAATTCATTTCAGACCACCATTTCAGTATAGTGTAAGTGAATTCATTTCAGACCACCATTCAGTATAGTGTATGTGAATTAATTTCAGACCACCATTTCAGTATAGTGTATGTGAATTAATTTCAGACCACCATTCAGTATTGGATTATGTATTTACTTCATCCTTTATTCATCTGTGTTTTCAGGTTTAGGCCTGGACAATTCAGCAGACCATGATATTTCCTTAACTAAATGTCAGAGAGCCATTCAGGCATGAAAAGTCCGACTAATTCAGGCCATGAGGAAGGTGAGTGGTAGAAAAAAAACAGGACCCAGCCATACATTGTTTTCAGTGTGGTGCAATTCATCAAACGGAAAAGGTGGCGAACAAATTGTGAGGGAAAAACAAATGGACGGCGCTCAGAGAGAGAGAGAGCTCCAATTGATTTAGCAACAAAAGTGTATTTAAAATCTTTCTCCACCTGAATGAGAAATCGTAGGGAGCTCATTCCCGAGAACAAAATCCATATTATACATTGTGTTGCTATTGGGGAGTGAGAAAATGATTGTCTAGCTGCCACAATGCTGGGGAAAACACGATCCTTTAAATATATAATGACAACTATTTGGACACACATAACTTGTCATTGCACTAGAAAAGCGTAAAATTGTCATATGTTACTTTTTCAATCTGTTATTTAGGTAATAGTAAGTCTGTCTAATTCACGAAGATCTCTCACATTAATGCTTTAAAATATTTTTCAGACAAAGGTTCATCTGTCTTTAAAAGACGACGGGAACAAATGGGAATTACCGTTCATTGTCTGTCTTCTTAATTAAAAAGACTAATCACTTTTAATCGAACACACTTATTAAGAAGTTTCACTTCTGGAGACGGTTGCATAGCAGTGCAGTAGGTCTGAATATGCATGCACAAATTAACGCCAACATTCATTTGAACTCAACCTGTGTTCAGATTTTCATAAAACTACTTGGAAATTTTTAGCAAAAAAAAGTCATATGTAGGAAACAATTAGGCATTTTATCTACAACAACACTCAGAATCCACTCTTTTGTGATGAGCTACTGACACAGAGTTAATCATTTGAAATAGTTTCGTTGAAATCTGTCAAATCTAGCCATGATTACCACCTTTTTTTTCTCTTATCACCTGCATCACTAATATCACCTGTGGTTCTATTGACCAGAAGCTTGATGTGATGTCACAGTCAAGAAAGGCGTTGACAAAAAGATGGAAAGAAACGAGGAACTAGGGGTAGAAAAGACGTGTTACGATGGCAACTGTTGACGAATGACAGTTTTACAGCATCAAGTAAATAAACACAAATTCTTAACGTTAAGCGTTTTACCATTCATGATAGTACATGCAATGTAGTTATGATAGGATTCAATCTAAGAAGTAAAACGAATACTGGAAAGTGAAATACGTGAGATTTAAAACACGGGAAGACAGCAGGAGAATGTGTGTGCGCATGTGCGTACGTGCTTGCGTGTGTGTGCAGCAGTAATCACTCTGATCTTGTGTTGGGCAGAGTGATATTGATTTGTCTTCTATTCCTCAATGATGAATCGTTTTCTGATCTCAAATCAAATCAAACTTTATTTGTCACATGCGCCGAATACAAGTGTAGACCTTACCGTGAAATGCTTACTTACAAGCCCTTAACCAAATAAACACAACAACATAACAATAACGAGGCTATTTACAGGGGTTACCGGTAAAGAGTCAGTGTACGGGGGTACAGGTTAGTTGAGGTAATTTGTACATGTAGGTAGGGGTGAAGTGACTATACATAGATAATAAACAGTGAGTAGCAGCAGTGTAAAAACAAATGGGAGGGTCAATGTAATAATCCGGTGGCCATTTGATTAATTGTTCAGCGGTCTCATGGTTTGGGGGTAAAGTCTTTTGGTCTGAGACTTGGTGCTCCGGTACCGCTTGACCTGCGGTAGCAGAGAAAACAGTCTATGACTTGGGTGACTGGAGTCTCTGACACTATTATGGGCTTTCCTCTCAAACCGCCTATTCTATAGTACCTGGATGGCAGGACACCAGCTCTGATGCTCGTCGGATGTGGCAGGGCTTGCAAACTATTTCAGACTAGAAAGAGAAGCAAAGCCGTGAGTTTCCCAGTGACACGAGCTTACCAGATGAGCTAAATTACTTCAATGCGCGCTTCGAGGCAAGCAACACTGAAACATACATGAGAGCATCCGCTGTTCCGGATGACGGTGTGATCACGCTCATGCTCCGAGCATGCGCTGACCAACTGGCAAGTGTCTTCACTGACATTGTCAACCTGTCCCTGACTGAGTCTGTCAAACCAACATGTCTCAAGCAGACCACCATAGTCCCTGTGCCCAAGAACACTAAGGTAATCTGCCTAAATGACTACCGACCCTTAGCACTCACGTCTGTAGCCATGAAATGCTTTGAAAGGCTAGTCATGGCTCATATTGACACCATTATCCCAGAAAGCCTAGACCCACTCCAATTTGCATACCGCCCAACAGATCCACAGATGATGCTATCTCAATTGTACTCCACACTGACCTTTCCCATCTGGACAAAAGGAACACCTATGTGAGAATGTTATTTATTGACTACAGCTCAGTGTTCAGCACCATAGTGCCCTCAAAGCTCATCACTAAGCTAAGGACCCTGGGACTAAACACCTCCCTCTGCAACTGGATCCTGGACTTCCTGACGGGCCACCTCCAGGTTGTAAGGGTAGGTAACAACACATCTGCCACGCTGATCCTCAACACGGGGACCCCTCAGGGGGGTGTGCTCCGTCCTGTACTCCCTGTTCAATCATGACTGCATGGCCAGGCACGACTCCAACAACATTAAGTTTGTCGATGACACTACAGTGGTAGGCCTGATCATCGACAACGATAAGACAGCCTATAGGGAGGAGGTCAGAGACCTGGCCATGTGGTGCCAGGATAACAACCTCTCCCTCAACGTGATCAAGACAAATGAGATGATTGTGGACTACAGGAAAAGGAGGACCGAGCACACCCCCATCCTCATCGACGGGGCTGTAGTGGAGCAGGTTGAGAGGTTCAACTTCCTTGGTGTCATCACCAACAAACTATCATGGTCCAAACACACCAAGACAGTCGTGAAGAGGGCCTATTCCCCCTCAGGAGAATGAAAAGATTTGGCATTGGCCCTTAGATCCTTAAAAAGTATTACAGCTGCACCATCGGGAGCATCCTGGTTGCATCACGGCCTGATATGGAAACTGCTCGGCCTCTGACCGCAAGTCACTACAGAGGTAGTGAACGGTTAATCAAATGGCTACCCAGACTATTTGCATTGCCCCCCCCGCCCCGCTCATTTACGCTGCTGCTACTCTGTTTGTTATGTATGCATAGTCACTTTAACTATACCAACATGCACATATTATCTTGACTAACCGGTACCCCCTGTATATAGCCTCGCTACTGTTATTTTACTGCTGCTCTTTAATTATAAAAAAATAGATGTATTACTTAAGTCTTATTTTTCTTAACTGCATTGCTGGTTAAGGGCTTGTAAGTAAGCATTTCACTGTTGTATTCGGACATACAATTTGATTTAGTGTTGTTAGCAGCCAATGGCTTAGAAATTTCATACTGGGGATGATTTACTTCAAGTTCTTTTGTCATTACTTTATCATTTAATGTAACAAATCAAACATTAAACCTCAAACAATTCATGGTAATTCATGCTAACCTCATAAACAATTAATTTAGGCTGAGTCCTGGGTCTGTAGTGATGCCTCTAGCACTGACCTGCAGTGCCTTAGACCACTGCGCCACTCGGGAGCCCTGTATAGCACTTTGTGACATCTCCTGACAGGTGTTGCATATCAAGAAGCTGGTTAAAGTGCATGATCATAACACAGGTGCACCTTAGCTGGGGATAATAAAAGTCCACTCTAAAATGTGCAGTTTTTGTCACACAACACAATGCTACAGATGTCTCAAGTTCTGAGGGAGCATGCAATTGGCATGGTGACTGCAGAGTTGTCTACCAGAGCTGTTGCCAGAGAATTGAACGTTAATTTATCTACCATAATCCGCCTCCAATGTTGTTTTAGAGAATTTAGAAGTACGTCCAACTGGCCTCACAAGCGCAGGCCGTGTGTATGGCGTCGTGTGGGCGAGCGGTTTGCCGATGTCAACGTTGTGAACAGAGTGCCCCCCTGGTGGCGGTGGGGTTATGGTATGGGCAGGCATAACTATTTCAGCGATGGACGACGAACACAATTGCATTTTATCGATGGCAATTAGAATGCACAGAGATTCCGTGATGAGATCCTGAGGCCCATTGTGAGGCCTATTTTGTATATATATATTTTAAAGGTGTCTGTGACCAACAGATGCGTATCTGTATTCCCAGTCATGTGAAATCCATAGATTTAGGGCCTAATGAATTCCTTTCAATTGACTGATTTCCTCATATGAACTGTAACGGTAAAAATTCTTGAAATTTTTGCATGCTGCGTTTTATATTTTTGTTCAGTGTAGTATTTGAACCCTGGTCTAATACTATTATTCGTCACTGAGTATTCTGTAGAATTCATCCAGAATGAATAGCAAGTAACGACGGATGGCTGAGCTAACAGATGGTGTGTAAGAATGATCCGAGTTTGATTAACTCTGCAAATATTCCATTAGGGACAGGGCAGTTCGTAATGGTGTGTACTTTCGTAATCATCGTCAAAATATTCAATATTGAAGCATTCTCTTTGGCTATAGCCTTGAATATCAGACAAGTGCACGCACGCACACACACACACACACACTCACGACTGCCAGAGGGATGGATGAAGTTATTATGTTTCCATTAATTCTGTCACTATTAAATTGAAAATGAACTTTGTTCAAAGGATGTGAGTAAATCGGGTCGCGATTCTGTGCCAACCCTGATATACGACGGTGAGAGGATTGAACCGTTGAGTTCTTCTGTCGCCCCAAGGCTTTTACTGGGCACTTTAAAGTTCACACTGTGCATGTCTAGGCAAAATCAACATTTCCATCCCAATGACCTTGCAAGCAGACTTCTGTGGATTACAGAGACTGGTGTCTGATGGAACAAGGGACACTCATCATACCCACATGAAAAACAGTAATACTATTACTATTATACTATAATATTGACACTGTGGCTGTGTCCCAAAAGACATCCTATTCCCTACATAGTGCATTACTTTTGACCTGGGCCCACAGTAAAAATAAGTGTTCTACACTACACAAATGGGTGCCATTTGGGACATCTATAATCCTCCTAATTAGTGGATAGGCTGACATTGAACATGAGAATCAAAAATCCGTCACACTTTGCATTACAGTGCCCGTGTTACTGGTATATGAATATCTACAATTTAATAAGAGCACTGTAATTCAAAATCTTACCCAAATATCAAACTGTTAAGCCAAAAATGTCTCAACAAAGGTCAAAAGTACAAAATGAAAACTGGAAAGTTTGCAAAAATGAGAGTCAACCTAGAAGATTTGCTTGAATACAAAAACACAAACACACACATACACACACATAAACACCGCTGAGCCAAATTCACAAATATTTCACTTGCCAACACTACAGAATGTCTGTGTATAGTTTGAAAGCTAAATCTTTTACGATTACATTAAACAATTGAAAACTGTAATAAGAAAAAAGTTCCCTCCATCCTTGAAACAAAAATGGTAAGAAAATAAACTGCCACCCATAATATAAGGCACATCTCTTTCTCTGCAATTTCACGTTCCAAGGTTTTTAAAAAATCTTTAATTCTACTCATGGCACATTAAAGGGACTCAGATAACTGAAAGCACTGCTCTTTGTTATTGCATGTAGTGGATGTGTTGTAGTGGAGGCTTGGGTGCCATTCAGCTCTTTAAAACAAAGGTCAACAATGCTAGATGTGTCTGATTTCCCACAGGGGAATGCGAAGGCTATCATATCGGGCCTCCATTTCCTTTCCAGTCTGTGTTTTGGTTCAATTTGATTAAGTACAAAGAGGTGGATTTAACTAAGCTATGGATTTGTTACTCTCCTTTAGGAAGTCTAGACCTAACAAACTGTCCTACTTATGATACAAATGCCACCCCATACAGAGCGGTATTACGAGGACACGCACAGCCGGCTGAATGAGTTTTGCCATATTTGCTGACCTTATTGGGGAAAGACAAGAAACCCTTATTGAAGACAAGCAGTTCCTACTTGTGGCAGAGACCGAGAGCGGTAGAGAGAAACAGAGGAGGGAGATCCAGAGAGAGAGAGAGAGAGAGAGAGAGGTACAGAGAGAAAGAGAGGGAGGGAGACAAAGATTGAGGCCACAGCAGCTGCTGTGAGACTGCTTATTAGGACTGACCCTCTAAATCTAATACGGAGGAGTCCGCGTAGCTCGTTTACATTGTCGTATTTAATAAACCTGTCAATTCTCGGAGTTGTATGGGTGACCCTTTATTTATGCATGCCTGTTCAAATGGCGTCCCGGGGAGACTTGCTTATTTCTTTCTGCTTGCGGTATCAAACGGGTCAGAGCACTTAATCAGTCGCCTGTATCATAACCCACCATCTACCCTTAATTATTGAACGGTGTAAACAAATGACAGTGTTCAATCTGGGATTGTCGAAATGCACTGGGGAGAGTTACTCGGTAACCAGAAGTCCATTTTCGACAGGGGCTTATTTAGGGGGGAAAACTGGCAGGTACATAGAGGTACTGCATTATTCTTGACACAAAAGCAATTCTTGATGGATTTAATGAAGTGTCTTTTCCTACACGTAAAGGCACTGTTATCTAACAAGGGCTTTACATAACATTTAGAAGAATGAAATGGCCAAACAATATTGGAAAATCGTGTGACACAAATCAAGGAGGAGGCTATTGATTGTACATTTTAAAGTGTTTTGTTGAAATATGTACAAGACATTAACACCTTCCTACGATTGAGTTCCACAGGGATGCTGGCCCATGTTGACTCCAATGCTCAGTCCACAGTTGTTTCAAGTTGCCTGGATGTCCTTTTGGGTGGGGATCCTGCCTTGTTTTGGTTTCTACTGCTGATTGCCTCTTTAACTCGTCTCCTCCCCTTCGTCTACACTGAGTTGAAGTGGATTTAACAAGTGACATCAACAAGGGATCAGAGCTTTCACCTGGATTCACCTGGTCAGTCTATGTCATGGAAAGAGCAGGTGTTCATAATGTGTTGTACACCCAGTGTACGTCTAATAGTAGCGTCTAGGTTTGAAACTGTGATGGTGAGGCCTTTGGTGAGCAAGAACTCGAATCTAAAGAGAAAGAGACACATTTCACCTTGTCTCACCTCTGATGCTTCGTGTTTACAGACTCTGAAATGATGCAGGTTGGCGTTTATTGTCGTGAGTTTTGTCCTGGAGGTAGAACTGAACCATTTCCCCTTAGATAGGACAGCTGCAAAGCCAACATATTATATTGTAGAAATTCATGCATTTTTTGGGGGGCTTTTTGGTCTTAAGGTTAGATAGGCATTAGGTTTAGCAGTGTGGTTAAGGTTAGCATTAGGTTTCAAATCAGATTGTATTACTTTGTGGCCGGGCCAGCTAGTACTCTGCAGAGCTGCCTCCAGAACAACATTCATGACGAAAAACGCTAATCTGTTGAAAGGATTGGAACTGAGAACCTTACTGACAACAACAGTGAGAGTACGGGAGTCATTTTACAGAATGGGACATTCATACTGGACAATTCACTCCTCAAATAGCTCATTTTTAAAAATCATGTTTTCAATGAACCATGGCTTTTAAAGACCTTGCCAGCTCTATTCAGAACTCACAATTGTCTGATCAAGAGTAATGGGTGAATTTGAAGGCAGTTGCTAATCTTGGCCATCTCTACATTTGCCAAAATATCTTAGCCAAGGGAAAACAATTGAGCTCTTTGTTCACAGGTCTTCAAATGGGAGCTCGTGATTTAGTTCCAAGAACACCATCTACGATGGACACCTTAAATTCTACAAAAGAAATCTGGTTGAAATACATGCTCTCTGAGACTGCTGTCAATGTTCCTTGTAAATCTAAATAAGTGGTCCAAAGAAATCAAACACCCAATGTGAGGAGGTATGCTTGTCATACAATTGTAAATGAATGCTATAATTCAAGAACAATCGGGGTACGGGAAACGAGGCATATTGCAAATGAATGCTATAATTCAAGAGCAATCGGGGTACGGGAAACGAGGCATATTGCAAATGAATGCTATAATTCAAGAGCAATCGGGGTACGGGAAACGAGGCATATTGCAAATGAATGCTATAATTCAGGAACAATCGGGGTACGGGAAACGAGGCATATTGCAAATGAATGCTATAATTCAGGGACAATTACAATGCATATTGGGTGCGGAAACGAGGCATATTGGAAATTAATTATATAATTCAGGAACAATCGGGTACGGAAACGAGGCATATTGCAAATGAATGCTATAATTCAGGAACAATCGGGTACGGGAAACGAGGCATATTGCAAATTAATGCTATAATTCAGGAACAATCGGGTACGGGAACGGGCAAAATGAATGCGGAACAATCGGGCATATTGAAAATGAATGCTATAATTCAGGAACAATTGGGGTACGGGAAACGAGGCATATTGCAAATGAATGCTATAATTCAGGAACAATCGGGTACGGGAAACGAGGCATATTGCAAATGAATGCTATAATTCAGGAACAATCGGAACAATCGGTACGGGAAACGAGGCATATTGCAAATGAATGCTATAATTCAGGAACAATCGGGGGGAAACGAGGCATACGGGAAACGAGGCATATTGCAAATGAATGCTATAATTCAAGAACAATTGGGGTACGGGAAACGAGGCATATTGCAAATGAATGCTATAATTCAGGAACAATCGGGGTACGGGAAACGAGGCATATTGCAAATGAATGCTATAATTCAGGAACAATTGGGGTACGGGAAACGAGGCATATTGCAAATGAATGCTATAATTCAGGAACAATCGGGGTACGGGAAACGAGGCATATTGCAAATGAATGCTATAATTCAGGAACAATTGGGGTACGGGAAACGAGGCATATTGCAAATGAATGCTATAATTCAGGAACAATTGGGGTACGGGAAACGAGGCATATTGCAAATGAATGCTATAATTCAGGAACAATCGGGGTACGGGAAACGAGGCATATTGCAAATGAATGCTATAATTCAAGCACAATCAAATGGGCTATAATACAATTGGAAACGAGGCATATTGCAAATTAATTCTATAATTCAAGCACAATCGGGGTACAGGAAACGAGGCATATTGCAAATTAATTCTATAATTCAAGCACAATCGGGTATATACGGGAACGAGGCATATTGCAAATTAATTCTTTAATTCAGGAACAATCGGGTACGGGAAATGAATTCGAGGCATATTGCAAATGAATTCTATAATTCAGGAAGGTGTATAGAACCCTTTTTTATCTATTAGTGTCTCTGTTTTCCGGTCCAAGTCAAAACCCGCCAAAACACAAACTAGAAATTTGACCTTTTCCCGCACTTTCAAGAAGTAAGACCAATTATGTAACAGATCAATAGACAACATTTTCCAACTTACTCAACAAGTATGTCAAGTAGCCCAACGATTAGCATCTCCCACAGAGAAATCGAGACAAGGGACTGACGAACGTTATCGGCGATTGCAGTACCAGCAAACAACCCAGGGGGTGCTACAGTACAGTACAGGCCCTTGTCGCCCTACCATGAGTCAAGTGGCCAACCTATCCATCATCACGTAGACGCATTGTCCTCCACGACTCGTGACATTCCGCGAGACGACGTGAACTAATTGCTACATTGAAAAAATGATCCTCATCCATGTGGTATTGAAACGAATCTGATCTTTATCAATCACACGTGCTGTGCCAGCGTGCCACCGATAAGACACATGGCTATAACCCACGCCAAAAGAGGGACTATCAGGACATAGAAAGGGAGATGGTTGTTGCATATTTTCTCTCATGTACACTACGGCCAATTAATACCCAACTTGGCACCGATTCATCACAATTCTGTTGAGACCAGTGTGCAGGTGTTAACTAATGTTGATGAATGTTCGTCCACTTCTCTTCCCAAGGTAATGAGATCATGCTACCAACTCTACAACGGAAGCTTATTTTTGAATGACATTGCTATTAATTCAACTTGACTTTTGCGTGCCTCTTTATCGATCCGCAATTCAATATCCACACCACCGTGAATGGAGTAATTCGTTTTGTGTATGTGACTCATATTTTATATTTTATTAAGGGGTATCCCATTCCTAGATATCAAACATATGTAGACATATGTTTCCAATGCCAATAAATCCCCATGAACTGAGTGAGTGAGTGAGTGTGTGAGTGAGTGAGTGAGTGAGTGAGTGAGTGAGTGAGTGAGTGAGTGAGTGAGTGAGTGAGTGAGTGAGTGAGTGAGTGAGTGAGGGATGTGGGAGAGACAGACAGACAGACAGACAGACAGACAGACAGACAGACAGACAGACAGACAGACAGACAGACAGACAGACAGACAGACAGACAGACAGACAGGGGGAGAGAAACAGACAAATAGGGGGGAGAATAACAGACAGACAGACAGACAGACAGACAGACAGACAGACAGACAGACAGACAGACAGACAGACAGACAGACATACAGGGGAGAGAAACAGACAAATAGGGGGAGAATAACAGACAGACAGACAGACAGACAGACAGACAGACAGACAGACAGACAGACAGACAGACAGACAGGGGGAGAGAAACAGACAAATAGGGGGGAGAATAACAGACAGACAGACAGACAGACAGACAGACAGACAGACAGACAGACAGACAGACAGATAGGGGGTGAAACAAATGAAGATGGGGGAGAGATAAACAGACAGACAGACGAAGAAGGGGGGGGAGATAAACAGACGGACAAAGACAGGGGGAGGCGATAGGCGGACACAGACAGACAGACAGAAATGGGGGAGAGGCAGACAGACAACGGGGGAGAGACAGACAGACAGACATGCATAAATGGGGGAGAGATAGACAGACAGAAAGGGGGGCTAGACAGACAAAGATGGGGAGAGAGAGAAGAAAATAATGACGCAATACATTATGCCTGGAAGTCTATTGTTTTGAATTCTCATTTGTTCCTTCAGTCTAAAGTGTGATCTGTTGAGTGAGTAATATCCACTGTTCACTTTTCATTGTTTATTTTACTTTTGTTTATCCAGTTCACATATGTTTTCCATGCCAATAAAGCCCCTTGAATTGAGTGAATGAGTGAGAGGGAGAGACGTGGGAGAGAAACAGACAGACAAAGACAGGGGAGAGAGAAACAGAAGAAGGGGGAGGGATAAACAGACAGACAAAGACAGGGGAGAGAGAAACAGAAGAAGGGGGGGGATAAACAGACAGACAAAGACAGGGGAGAGAGAAACAGAAGAAGGGGGAGGGATAAACAGACAGACAAAGACAGGGGAGAGAGAAACAGAAGAAGGGGGAGGGATAAACAGACAGACAAAGACAGGGGAGAGAGAAACAGAAGAAGGGGGGGGATAAACAGACAGACAAAGACAGGGGAGAGAAAACAGAAGAAGGGGAGGGATAAACAGACAGACAAAGACAGGGGAGAGAGAAACAGAAGAAGGGGAGGGATAAACAGACAGACAAAGACAGGGGAGAGAGAAACAGAAGAAGGGGAGGGATAAACAGACAGACAAAGACAGGGGAGAGAGAAACAGAAGAAGGGGGAGGGATAAACAGACAGACAAAGACAGGGGAGAGAGAAACAGAAGAAGGGGGAGGGATAAACAGACAGACAAAGACAGGGGAGAGAGAAACAGAAGAAGGGGAGGGATAAACAGACAGACAAAGACAGGGGAGAGAGAAACAGAAGAAGGGGGGAGGGATAAACAGACAGACAAAGACAGGGGAGAGAGAAACAGAAGAAGGGGGAGGGATAAACAGACAGACAAAGACAGGGAGAGAGAATAAACAGAAGACAGGGGAGGGATAAACAGACAGACAAAGACAGGGGAGAGAGAAACAGAAGAAGGGGAGGGATAAACAGACAGACAAAGACAGGGGAGAGAAACAGAAACAGAAGAAGGGGGAGGGATAAACAGACAGACAAAGACAGGGAGAGAGAAACAGAAGAAGGGGGAGGGATAAACAGACAGACAAAGACAGGGGAGAGAGAAACAGAAGAAGGGGAGGGATAAACAGACAGACAAAGACAGGGGAGACAGAAACAGAAGAAGGGGGAGGGATAAACAGACAGACAAAGACAGGGGGAGAGAGAGAAACAGAAGAAGGGGAGGGATAAACAGACAGACAAAGACAGGGAGAGAGAGAAGAAAGAAGAAGGGAGGGATAAACAGACAGACAAAGACAGGGGAGAGAGAAACAGAAGAAGGGGGAGGGATAAACAGACAGACAAAGACAGGGGAGAGAGAAACAGAAGAAGGGGGGGGGATAAACAGACAGACAAAGACAGGGGAGAGAGAAACAGAAGAAGGGGGAGGGATAAACAGACAGACAAAGACAGGGGAGAGAGAAACAGAAGAAGGGGAGGGATAAACAGACAGACAAAGACAGGGGAGAGAGAAACAGAAGAAGGGGAGGGATAAACAGACAGACAAAGACAGGGAGAGAGAAACAGAAGAAGGGGAGGGATAAACAGACAGACAAAGACAGGGAGAGAGAAACAGAAGAAGGGGGAGGGATAAACAGACAGACAAAGACAGGGGAGAGAGAAACAGAAGAAGGGGAGGGATAAACAGACAGACAAAGACAGGGAGAGAGAAACAGAAGAAGGGGGAGGGATAAACAGACAGACAAAGACAGGGATAGAGAGAAACAGAAGAAGGGGGAGGGATAAACAGACAGACAAAGACAGGGGAGAGAGAAACAGAAGACAGGGGAGGGATAAACAGACAGACAAAGACAGAGGAGAGAGAAACAGAAGAAGGGGAGGGATAAACAGACAGACAAAGACAGGGGAGAGAGAAACAGAAGAAGGGGGAGGGATAAACAGACAGACAAAGACAGGGAGAGAGAAACAGAAGAAGGGGAGGGATAAACAGACAGACAAAGACAGGGGAGAGAGAAACAGAAGAAGGGGGAGGGATAAACAGACAGACAAAGACAGGGGAGAGAGAAACAGAAGAAGGGGGAGGATAAACAGACAGACAAAGATGGGGGAGACATAGACAGACAGAAAAGGGGGACAGACAGACAGACAGACAGACAAAGCGAGCGGGGGAGA